>NC_051185.1:23923071-23956263 GCF_013339695.2 Rhipicephalus sanguineus | reverse complement strand
GAAGCTTGCGCCAGTGTTGCTTCTGAAATGAAAGAGCATAGTGTTTGACCTCAACTTAATTGCCTTCGTAAACCGGTTCAGCATAGAGAAAGAAAAAAAGTTAAGAGTGGACACTCCCATAGACCCCAGCGGCCCAATCGACCCTAGCGCACCTGGTGGTTGGTGAGAGCAAGTGGCCTGCGCTTCCTGTTTCGGTTTGACTGGCGCGAATTTTGAATTACTGTGCATAACCGACGTTTGGCTATGGCGAATGTTACTTATTTCTTCGCCCAAATGGCAAAGCTATTGTTCGTCGTTTTCAATTAGCGATCCCCTATTTTGTATAGTTCAATGGTTTGTGCGAATTGATGTCGTGACGTAATTTTTATTTCATTTATGTTATAATAGAAAGAGATGCAGGAAATCATAATTCACTACGGCTTCATTTATCGCGCTTGTGTTTTTCTTTTGGAACAAGCGGTCAATCTATATATCAATCAAAGACACAGCGTATCCGCAATGTTTTTATTACAAGGCACGGTAGAGGCTGAGCATATAAAAAGCACAAAATGAGAACAACACCGCACAGAAATGCAAGGTAGACAACAAATGCATCTCGGCTTACAAATAAATTGTAACAAATACAGAGAGAGCACAGACAACGCACACATCGCTAGAGTTGGCAGAAGCTGGTGAAGTATGGCACACTAGGCCGTAAGGATCTCTGGCAAAAAGCCAGCGCACAAAGTTGAAGAAGTGAAATATACATAACAATCAAGTCGCGAGTCACGACTGCGTTTCACCGAAATATAGCACTGAAAAAAAAAGAGCGTACAGAAACCACAGGACACAATATACCAGAAAATCCAGGATTTATTCGTGGTCCAAGGCTTCGGGAAACGCGCCGTGAAGCATGCGAGGACCAGCGAACGCTCCTCAACGTTTCGCACCGAGCTCAGCGCAGAGACGCTCGCATCGGTGGCAGACGCAGCACGCGTCGCCTTGGCTTGACGCATACGTTGCACAATGTTCACGCCTAGCTCCCGCATAGAGCCGCAAACTGTTTTTTTTTAGCGAACCTCGCCGTCCTTACAACCTTCAGAAAAAGGTTATAACTGCGCGAATAACAGGTCAGAAACACGCACGAAGAGCAACGCGCGTGTGTGTGTTATTTACATGGTGTCTTATTCGCGCAGTTATACCCTCTTTCTGAATGAATGACCCAACTAGCCCAACAACATCTCATTCTACAAGCTTCTCTTGCAAACGTGCCTCACCTGTTGCCTCACACACGAAAAAACCGACGCAGCCGACGTGGACGAAACCTTCCCGCTGCCATGCATGGGTTTGTCGCTTTGAGATGGTGTTTATGACAGTACGGCTGAATGAAAATAACCAAGTAAGGTGTGTTGAGTAAATTGTTTTTATGTATAAAGAACCTGCCAACTTTGGGCGTATAATTATTATTTTGTAAAAACAATTCTGTTGGATTGATGACAACTTATTCTTTTTTCGCGCTTGCGTCCTCTGGCGTTTGGTGAGAGCACTAGTTCGTTACGTAGTCGTGACGTACTTCCTGAGGCCAGATTTCGCGGAGTGTCCTCTCTTAACTTTTTTCTTTCTCTATGGTTCAGCGCCGAAAGCGAAAATTTTCACATGTTGCTTGTGGCTTAATTGCTTTGAAGCGAAAAGTATTTTACTTCAGTCGGCGTAAGGTTGCGTTAGGCGTGTTTATAAGTTATATTGACGCAATTTAGAAGTATTTATTTAGTTATAAGCGCCTCTAGGCGCTTACGTGTGCTGGTTCAATGAACTTTCCTTTTTCAATGGACATGTACGTAACCCTCTCCCATAGGAGAGTAGCCCACTGATTTCAATCATTTGTCAAGTTGTCTTTCCTGCCTTTAAACGCGTAAGCATTCCTATGCTCTCTCAACGAGTAAACTTACCCATCATGGTGGTCTAGTGGTTATGGTGCTAGACTGCTGACCAGAAAGTCGCGGGATCGAATCCCAGCCGCGACGGCCGTATTTCGATGAAGGCGAAAATACTTGAGGCTCGTGTGCTTAGATATAGGTGCACGTTAAAGAACCCCAGGTGGTCGAAATTTCCGGAGCCCTCCACTATACGGCGTCTCTCATAATCATATCGCGATCTTGGGACGTTAAACCCAAACAGTTATTATTATTGATAGGAAAGTGGCGTGAGCCAGGCTTTCTTCAAAGGAAACGTGAGCAAGGCTGATGATGATTATTGTTCTGCGGCAGAAATACTCCCCAAATAGTCGACTTTTTCTTAGAGTGAAGAGTTCGAAATAAGGTTCGGCGTCTCTTGCGAGAAACAGCCTTCCCTCTTTCTTCTAGGTGCAAACACCTTGAACTTAAACGCCCGCTTTATGCAAAAAGCTCGAGAAACCTGCGCAACAGTTGTTGCTTAAACGAATGAGCATTATGTTTGAGTTCCGTTTCATCGGCTCCATCAGGAACGATGCCACACGAGGGTTCTTTCCTGTTAATGTACACAGTAGAGTAGTAGACTTCTTCGTGCCGTTTCTGGTAAATCGTGTCTATTCTGGTAAATCGCGGGTCATTTTTATCCTGCAAACAAGATGTGTTTCCAATTTTGTTTAACGTGTATGGTTATTGTGCTTAATGCATTTGGTAAAATGCCATCCTGCACACCGTTTCTTAAAATAAATTGTGAAAAGTTCTTGAAGAATATTTTCAGCTAAGTGAAAGCGCACGCGCGCGCACACACACACACACACACACACACATGTATATATACATATATATATATATATATATATATATATATATATATATATATATATATATATATATATATAAATGTATATAACCTGTGTGATGGCTGTAAAATTCATAAATGATGTGCACGTGGCTTCTTCGCAAGGATATACATAGGTTACACTGCCGTTTTAAGCTAATATTACTTGAAACCACCGCTGTTGGCTGAGTGATGTGCGTTCGGTAAAGAGGCGGGATTACTGTTCAGGTACTCTCCTAACAGGAATTCCCTCAAAACAAAGGATCGGACACAATTTCTTTTTGTGATTGTCTTCATAAACTATGTATGTTTGGAAGTTTTTTTTATTTTCTGCGCACAAATTAAAATTCATTTATTGTCATAAAATAAGCATCACTGTCCATCTTGGTGCAGCTACAACTTTCCCAGATGAGATGCCCTTAAACGGAAGAATATGAAGATTCTTATTCGTTTTGTTCATGCAGCGAGCAGGTGCGTGTGAGCCGGCCGCTCGTGCTTTTAGAACACCGCAGGACGAAACTCGGTCCTTTGTGTTATAAAATCAAGGCCTACTTTATTATACACGGACGCTAGTAATATTGCGCACGATGGAAGTATCACTTATGCGCCTTTACAACTTCAATTCATGATAGCAAAGGCGAGGTTCTGCCACATTGTTCTTCCGTTTCAGTTCTCGGCCATTGCGAAAACTCTTGAGAGTGTAATAATAATATCCACGGTTTTACGCGCCCAGACCACGTTATGATTGTGAGGCAGGCCTCAGTGGAGTGCTCCAAAAACTTTGACCCCCTGGGGTCCTTAACGTGCACTGATATCGACAGTATACGGGCCTCTGGCATTTCGCCTCTATCGACATGCGATCGCAGCGGCTGAGATCAAACCCGTGGCCTTCGGGTCACTGGCCG
Source organism: Rhipicephalus sanguineus (assembly GCF_013339695.2). Classification (NCBI taxonomy): domain Eukaryota; kingdom Metazoa; phylum Arthropoda; class Arachnida; order Ixodida; family Ixodidae; genus Rhipicephalus; species Rhipicephalus sanguineus. Next base: position 23,952,592 of record NC_051185.1, on the reverse strand, counting down.
CGCGCCGTAACTACTGGGCCGCCGTTGCGGACATTCGCATTGCGATTCCGTGCAAGTATGCTGGACGCACAAGAGTTAAAGCTTGAGCGAGTTGGCTGAGCTTATTACAGCGTATAACACAACACGCGAAGAGAAAAGTTGACAGAGTATACTTAGCCTGGACGTAGTGGATTTGTGGACACGTGCTAAAAAGTGATTTGACGTGACGATGTTTTGAATAATCGCGTACTTATCGTTTCCTGCGCGTATGTTTTGCTCTGCAGCGATACAATCAGTTCTACAGCGCTCTTTTTCTACTCTGTCCCTTTTATCCTATGTTACATAAAGTGGACGAAAAAACACCCCTTCCCTCGGTGGGATCCCAACCAGCAACCTTCGAGTTTTCTATTTTAATTGCAGTATCGCAATAGTCACGGCGTGTCTGGGGCAGTGTGCCCATGCGTGCACCGTTGGGTAGATATCAGTGTGTGTGCGACAGGTTTGCGGCTGATAACATTTATAGTGATATACTGCTCTCAATACAGAATTGCACGTAGCCATGGCTGCCGAAGAATGCGTCGCCTTAAAAAAGAGATAAACATAAAATATTTGCGCTCAGTGAAGAATTAGACAGGCCATCGATTAAGGGAGCAACGCGCCTTAGGCGTAGCGTTGCTGTCGATCACCGCTGACTTAGCGAAAATATCGCGAAGAGACTGTTAGCCACGCTCTCGCCCGAAGCGTAAACGCTTGCTGTTTAGTGTACACATACCACCAGCGTCGCCAGAGCGTACTAAAATATAGTATTCTAGGTCACTCCTAGAATACTATCCGCAAAAGTTGCGAATGAAGGAACTGCTTCTGGGAAACCAATGCTAAGGGCGATTATGAGCGGGGTTGTCGCGAAGCAGCCACTGAGATCTACCTCATACCAAACACCATCTAGAAAGAACGGTGCTCTGCGTACGACGTCGTGCAAGGAACACGGGAAGCTGCTGTACGCACGGTGCGACGAGCGTACTGCCAGCGGCGGCGAAGCACGAAAATTCAATGACCCTGACAGTAGAAATGCTGACAAAAGAGTTAACTGCGAAGAGGCACGCCGTAGGTTACTGCGCCCCCCCCCACACCCCCCTTCACCCCTAATAACACGGTCTAACCATTAACACTGGCAAAGTAGTGACACTTGCGGAACTTTGCCAGTAGTCGTGCATATAACCACTGCCGGTGTCGGCGCTCTCCGTAGTGCACATAACATTGTTCACCAATGATAGAGACCTACTGATTACAATAATTAATTAATTAAGTCGTTCAAAGAACTTCATTGAAAGTTCCTGCGATTTTGTGGGGCGGGCTAAAGGCCCCGCTAGGTGACGGCCAAGAGTTCTTGAGTCCCGGCGGCTTCCTCGGCCCTCTGGATAGCCCAGAGCTGATCTGCAACGGCAGAGCTGTGCAACACAGTCTCCCAGCGCGCGCTGAGGCGATCGCTAGAGGCTGCCTCTTCATTATTGCTGGTTATCTCTCGACAGTCCCGTAGTATGTGTTCCAGAATGTCACTAGAACCACAGTTCTTGCACTTATCTGTCTTGCCTATGTCTGAATATATAAGGCGTGAGATAAGCAATCTTTTATAATCCGGCAGGCATTTCCATTTTTTCAGATGGTTATGGCAACTTCCCATGAAAATACTGGAAGGAAATATAGCGCTCCTTTATGCGAATCGAAATGTGCTAAGAGCAACTTCCCGTGTTTCCTGCTTGACGTCGTACGAAGTGCATTTCTCATCATTAAAAAAAAGGAAGCGCGTCAAATGTACCGAGCACATTCCCTGAGAGCTATGGCGCAGATTACTGCCTCAGAGAACATCGCGGACAGCATCCGCGGAGGCTGGCTGGCCGGAGCTAGTCACCTGGCATCATGCACTCTCCAAGATTCTTTTTTCTCGACTTCCATGACGCGAAGGTGTCCGTTTTGAAAGCCTTCAACCGAACTAGATTCAAGAGAGCCCGGGTAAAACGTTGGCTTACCCTTGCCCCGACGTTTTCGAAGATGGTGTGCAGACACTGAACTTTCGGAAAGTCCACCCACTCCGCAGGAAGCGACACGAGGTACCACACGCACAAGTTGCCATAGGCACGTGCTGTGACGCGTAGCACGAGCAAAAGCATTACGACGTTAGTGCTGAGTCGCAAAACATGCAAACTGGCGTAGCTCCCGCACCATAGTCAGCGCCTGTGTCTTGTGTTACTTCTGTGCATATTCGTAAAGCGTGTGCCGTATTCGCCTTAGGCCCGCACGAAAGCAAACAGCACCAGACACAATACGCTGAAGTAGTCAAGCGAACGCCGGGCAGCCAACTACCTAATTCAGTGCATCCAAACCGAGTAACTTGGACGGCCTTACCGCCGGCGCCGATCTCGCTGGCTTCTTACAACGTCCCAGCCGTCGCACCACAGATGCTAGCGTTATCTAATCTCTACCGCAAGGGTGAAAGGGAAAGCTTACGAAGCATGCACCACCGGCGTGTGCCCGGATGTAACGCATTGTTCAGCGATCGTTTCCCTCCTTTTCTTTGGAACCGGCCTCTAGGACCAAGGAGCAAAAAAAAAAAGAAAAAAGGAGGGGGGGGGGGAAGGTAACCGAGGCCCGTCGCCGTGACTGTTGATTCATAGCATGGTCAAGTTGCGTTGTCATCGGTGCTGTGATAAGGACGCTTGTAAAAAGTGGTGCCTCTTGCTAGGGCGGGGGTTCCAAGTAGCGCTTACGGAGTTGGACGACAGCGTGAGAGATGCCCACGTCCCACGCACTCTTGCACTCGATCTTTTTTTATACATTCGTGCGGTGAGCGCGGTGCGCCACATCGCATTTCGGCTCTCGCCGCAACTTTACAGCGCAATTTTCTTTAGGTCAACAAATTCAATAGATCTCATTATGGAGTAGAATGTCTTTTTTTTTTTATTGCTTTGGGCTCACTCGGACCCTGATACACAAAAATTATTTCTCATTAGGGCTCACTTGAACCCGGACTCAAGGGTAGGTCAGAGTGAGCCGGAGTAAGGCGACTAAAGAGCCAGTGTGCGACCGAACGGCGGTCGCGCTGTCAGCAGGACAATTCTTGATATACATCTTTAATAACAGGTCGAGTAAAAAGGGTGTCTTTTTGTCCCACAACGATAATCATCATCTATCTCGCGTGCGCCGGGAACTTCCAGGTCACGAACAACAAGCGCGTTATCAGCGTCACATAGCATTCTTGATAGGAATGTGGCCAGCGCCGAGTTTTCGAGAAAAGGAACCCGAGCGAGCCAGATGGCCAGGGGAGCTATTCTCGATGTGTCCACCTCGGCAGAGCGCATTCAGTTACTTGAAAAAGCGGCGAACCGTGAAGTCGTCACGCTCTTGAACATGTCGACGCACCGAACCCGGCAGTACATTCCCAGCGTAAGAAAGAAAATGAATGAAATGTAGGAGTAACCGGACACCTAAACAAACTTGACAAGTCTGAACTTGCATATGAAAGTCTCCAGATGTTTGATAATGACGCAGGAAATGCGTGTTGACCTTCGCAGGTGTGTTAGGCGAGCGGCCGCAGTATACCTAATTCGAGGGCTAACGTGATCAGAGTTCATGCACGGCCTCCGAAATGTGCGTCCAAAAGCGAATCTCTGGGGGCTGCGTTTGTTGCGCTGACGCGCATTCCGTCCCTCTCATTTCTGTCGAGAGTTGTGGAAAGCTTCGTAACGTCAAAATGACGTTGCGGAAGAAGAACCGGAAACAGGGAGCGCGCTGCTCGCCGAGCTCCAGCCAATCAGCGGCGGCCGAAGTGGACAGTCCACCAGGTGGACACTTCGAGAATAGTTAACCAGATGTTGATTATTGCTGCGATACAAGGGTACTCCTTAAAGTGTGCAAGCGGTTTCAAGAGTGTACTCGTGAAAGGAGAAGGAAGAGGCAGCGAGATGAGAGAGGTAGAAAGAGAACAAAAAGCAAAGGAGCTGGAGTACGCCATCACAAGCCACAGTGATTGTCAGGGGGTTAAAGCGTCTGCCAATAATGAGGGAGGTACTGGGTTCGATTCCCCACTGCCGCCGGATGCCCGCCGGTTCTTCTGATGGGGAGAGGATGTACCCCGGTCTGGCACTCGTTGTCACGGGTACTCATTTGTCGAGAAAGTGGCCTCTCCCTCCCGACCTCCTCTGTCACCCCCCTCTATCCCCAAAGACGTTTGGCAGTGCTCCTTCATGGGCTGCATTATTAAGCGTGTTTTCTTTCCTCAAACTACCACCATAACTGCAAACACTACACCAGTACAATCGGGCACAGCTTCTGCAGATTGTCACAGTTTGGGTCATCACTTGTGTAGCACAGGAAACACAAAATCACGCTACTGTCCCGTTTGCAAGTGTGTTGTCCTTAAAGGTGCCATGACACTCAATTTTCGATCACAATCTGTGTTATGCGGGTTAATCCTTGCGCATTCACAAACAAGCTGGCGAAAGTTCAGCGCATTTGGTCGAGCACTTCATGTATGATAATCTTTTTAAAATCTTTTTAAACAGGCGAGCGGCCTGTGAATCGGGCAACACTGACGCACTCGCAAGCCATGACGTTACAAGCTGTTGGTTTGCGAGTGTCTGCGTTCCTGCGAACGATTTTGTTCCGGGGTCATCTGAGCGTGCAATCGATGTATTTAAGCTTTCTTTGGCTTGGCATTGAAATTGAGCGATTTTCAGCGGCTGAAACTTTGGTACTAAACGACGGCTCCGCTGCATGCAGCACATGACGTCACACATTCCATGAAATGGCGGTCGCTGGCGGTGGGCGGGGTTTTTTAGCCAGCGAATTCTAGGGCTCATTTTGCACTAGAATATGGTTTTACAGTCCGTTTTTCGCGTATCTATAGGCACAATAGACCACCTAGACTTCCATTTTGTGCTGAAAACCGCGAATTGTTGGGTGACAGCGTCATAGTCGCTTTAAGGACTTCATAGACGCGAAACGAAGTGAACGGGAACAATCGTCATTTGCGCATCGCACGACCTCCACTAGAGGGCTACGCGCATGCGTACTCTGTCAGTGGGAGGGTGTAGAGAGATAACGTCAATTGGAACGAGAAGAGGCCAGATGACAAAAGAAATTTTTGCAAACAACAATGCGAAGATTTTCTGTAAAAGAGCCATTGTATCGTACGAAGCATTTTAATGGAATGAGGCAGGGTACACACGTAATATTTCATTACATCGCTGTTACAGGAGACAGCCGAAACTAGCCAACAGTTAGCATTCACTAGCCTACATTAGCTAACAAATGATCATCGCAAGCAAACCGTTAGCCAACCAGTGCTGGTTTTATGCAAGTGTAGTAGGCTTCAAAAAACTGTGCACATTTATTTAGAGATTTGCTAGACATATCTTATATCTAATTTGATTACTGTTTTATATGATAGCTTCTTTATTCTAATTTACATAACTAGATGAGCTTTTCTGGTTTCTTCAATTTCACCTCGGAAAATGTGTTTTTAAGCTGACCCAAAAACTGCTTCTTCAAACTCGGCTTTATTGCACTAGAATGCATCGATTAAATAAATAAATAAGTAAACTAGGCCGCCGTTAGTTTACCCCGACACTGTCATGGTGGTTCTATGGACGCGCCGTCGAAACGCTGTCACACAGGATTTTTTGTGCTGTGAAACTTTTGTGAAACACCGCATGACGTTCTATTGTTTATTTTCTTCATTCTTTTCCTATTTTATTTTTTGGCTCTTCTTATGTTATTGGTGTATCTAGTCTCTCTTTATTTTCTTGTTATTGGCTGCTTGCATCATTCTCCGTCGTGTTCGTGAAGCCTCGCCCGTCGGGCGGATTATAAGCGCCACAATGCGACCCTCTCTTCAGGCTGTCCTCCTCCTCGTCCTCGCCGATCGCTCAGCGACGCTTAACGGCGAACGCGTGCTTCGCTAGCGCCAGCGCTGATCGCGCTTAACGTTGAACCAACAACGCGAATTGCTTTCTTTTTTTGACGAAGCTTCTTATGAGTTACATATTTCGGTGGCGGCGTTGTCGTACGCGATAAACCCGCACGCGAAAGACGAATCGATTCTTTCGGCCTACAGAAATGTGGCCATCGAAGGTAGACCGGTGACATGCGTATCTGTATGCATAGTTTCCAATAGTTGATGCTTTCTCGATTGTGGGGCTGTCGGCGATTAGCCGCTTCTCATACGGCAATCTGATCGTTTATCGATGTCACTTGTCATTTCAAGTTGCCACGTTTCATTGTTGCCTGGATATAGATGCATGGCCATCGTTATTGCCTGCAGTAGTATCTGGGGTTTAACGTCCCAAAACCACGCTATGATTATGAGAGACGCCGTAGTGGAGGGCTCCGGAAATTTTGACCACCTGGGGTTCTTTAACATGCACCTAAATCTAAGTACACGGGCCTCAGACATTTTCGCCTCCATCGAAAATGCAGCCGCCGCGGCCGGGATTCGATCCCGCGACCTTCGGGTCAGCAGTCGGGCGCCATAACCACTAGACCACCGTGGCGGGGCGTTGTTGCCTGCAGCAACTGTAATGTTGCGCTGCTAAGCACATGGATGAATATCCGATTGCCGGCATGGAGGAAGGAAAAAAAGTCTACGAGGAAGCATTGTGCAATGCGAAAGAAAGAGAGAGAAAGAAAGAGGGAAAGAGAGAAGGAAATAGAGAAGGAAGGAAAGAAAGAAAGAAAGAAAGAAAGAAAGAAAGAAAGAGAGAAAGAAAGAAAGAAAGAAAGAAAGAAAGAAAGAAAGAAAGAAAGAAAGAAAGAAAGAAAGAAAGAAAGAAAGAAAGAAAGAGAACCGTTACGTACGTTAGGCATGCACATGTTTTCTCTTAAACAACGAGAACGTGACCCAGCACCAGCGTGACCAGCGGCTGCGTTCTTGCTCCGGTTCATCAAGCCCTCAAGACAGCTGAGTGAGCACTCAAGGTTTTTGCCTAAGGGTCGGGCGGATCTAAATAGTAGTGATTGGAAGGTGATTTGCTGTTTTATCGGCTGCTAGCACAACTGATGTCGACAACTTCTCCTGGTGATGGCCCAGGGCGGTCTCCGCCTTGGTCAGCCACTCTCTCACCTGATCAAATGCCGCTTGAAGCGTTTTTTTCGCAGTGGTGTGAGCAGTATTCCTGTAGCGCTAGTGCCCCTGCACGGAGGATCCATTCGACTTACCAACCCGAAAGCGGTGCAGGCGGAACTACAGGCGGCCACGCGCCACTATCTTCACATTACTGATGTCCGGCAGTTTGGCAAAGGTGGGATTGTCTGCCGATCGCCGGACCAGGCTTGTGTGTATGATCTTCTAAAATGCTCGTCATTTGGAGCAATGCAAGTGAGTGCTTTCATCCCACCGCACCTTGCCTGCACCAAGGGAATTGTTCGCGGAGTAGACGCTACTTTAAGCCCAGCAGAGACACTTGAGAAGCTTTCCGCAGCTGGTGCGATAGCAATTTACCGGTGCAACAGAATGGTCGAAAACAAACGAGTGCCAACAGAGTCGGTGATTGCCACGTTTGCAGGTACATCATGCCCTTCGGAAATCAAAGTGTGGCCGCTGATTTTTAGAGTAGATCCGCTTGCCTCGCGTCCATTACAATGTCGCAACTGCTGGCGATATGGACACAGTTTGGGAGGTTGCAAATCTGGCATGCGATGCTGTATGTGTGGAGAGAGTCACTCCCCGAACGACTGCACTGCTCAGTCGCACAAGTGTTGCCTGTGTGGAGGTGCTCACAAAGCTGATGAACCCACCTGCCCAGCTAGAGCGCAGGAAATCCAAGTCTTAGAGATTATGGATAAAAGGCGGTGCTCGCGAAGGGAGGCTATTTCAGCTGTAAAGGAAAGAGAACATGGATATGCTAGCGTAACTGCACGACACCAGGCGATGACTGATGCAAATATTTCGCAAGTGATAGCAGAAGCTGTAGAAAAAGCTATGGCCAAATGATGGAAAGAGTCGTAGAAAGTGTGACGGAATGCCTTAGTGGATTATTAGCATCTCAAATGGGACTAATGGCTCAAGCGGGGACTATTCAGTCAGCGGGGCTCAACCGAAACGCTCTTCCCTCGCAAGTTGATGGTTTAAATGAGACTCCATCTAATGAAGGCCCGATTTCAAGCTTTCCTACAAAAAGCGGTAGCTGTCTGGGCTCGCAGGCCTCCCCAGCAGATTCACAGGAAAACACAAGCATGGATGTTGACTCGCGCGTACAGAAACGAAGGGCTTCTCCCCTAAATGCGACTGATACTATTCCGAGCTCGAAATCAAAGAAAATTTTCCCGCAGGTCAAGGCAACAGCTAATATTTTGGAAGAGGCAGTAGCCTCTGCGGTGCTTTCACCACCGGAAGGTAGATGAAAGTGCTGCAGTGGAACTGCCGATCAGTATTTGCTGCTTCTACAGATTTAAACGTTTTAGTTTCCCAGGTTTATCCGGATGTAATCCTACTACAAGAAACTTGGTTATCTCCTGACAAATTCTACAGTTTATGTAATTACCGATCATTTCGATTAGATCGTCCATCCAGAGGTGGTGGTTTGTTTACCTTTGTATCGAATAGATTTTGTCACAGAGCACAAATATCATTTCAGCTAATGTCTACAGAAAGTGAAATTTTGGCGGTAGAATTAACTCTTCCAGGAGGTTTCAAATTTTCATTGGTTAATGCTTATTTTCCTTTGGGTGTGCTGGATACACGGGACATTAGATTCAATTCTTCTAAGTTGTGGAAAAAAGATCGTACTAGCTGGAGATTTCAACTCTCATCATATATCATGGGGATTCAAAACTGACCAATGTGGAAAGCGTCTATGGGACTGGGCGGCATCTAATCAGTTCAGTTGTCATAACACGGGATCCTTAACGTTTCTGCGGGGTCAGTTTAGATCGGTATTGGATCTTACGTTTTCGGGTCCAGGTCTTTCGGTAGTATCTTGGGAGACATTTGAGGCTGGGACCAGCAGCGATCACATTCCAGTGGTATTCGAGATCAATTGCTCACAGTACTCTACGCAGGTTAACGTTCGTTCGTTTATTGATTATAAAAGATTTAAAATGCATTTGCAGAAATCTTTTATTCCTTTAGCTGAGAATCCGTGCAGCGTGCGTAATATTTGCGCTATTCTCGACTCCTCTCGAAAGAAATCGGAGTTCGAAATACAGAGAACGAAAGACCCTACTTCTAGAAATTGGTGGAATGACGACTGCTCGAGGGATTATAAGCGACGGAAAGCAGCGTGGAAGCAGCTCATGCACAATCAGTCTCCTAGAAACTGGAAAAACTACAAGTTTATTGCAGGGACATTCAAACGAACAGTAGCGAGAGCAAAGGACGAATACAATGTTCGCCATTTTGAATTTCTGTCAAAATCTAAAAATAACAGTGCGCTGTTCCGGTATTTAAGAACAATCAAATTAATTCCGCGTTCCTTAAATATAGAATCAATTGTGCTAACTACCCGAGAAATAGAAGACTCTCTAGATGTAATAGCCAGAGGTTTGGAGGTTAGATTTTCTTCCTGCATTCCTTCAACTTTTGTGCGACAAAACAGTCTCGAGTATGGTGAAGAGTTGTCATTGACTGAGTTATCCTCAGTGGTATCAGGTTTACCAGCGGCAGCCCCAGGTCCTGATGGCATCACTACAAAGATGCTGAAAATTTTCTTCGATGTCGCTCCTAATGTATTATTGGATACCATAAATTATTCGATTAGAAACACTTGGATTCCTTCAGTGTGGAAAGTAGCGAAGGTGATTCCCCTGCTTAAAGATAAAAATAAAGGGTATGCTCTTGACAACATTCGACCGATTTCGTTAACATCCAATTTTGTCAAATTAATTGAGAGATTATTACACGCACGGATAACCAAATTTGTGACCGCTAAAGGATTATTGAGTCCCTGTCAAATTGGATTTAGACCAGGGATGTCAATATGGTGTGCACACGTTGATCTGGAGAGTAGAATCCAGCTAGCACGGCGTCAGAAACAGTACGCAGCACTAGTTACTTTAGATATCTCTAAAGCGTACGATAGCGTAGAGTACCCGATTTTACTTGAAAGAATGAAAGAGATTGGCTTGCCTGACTATTTTATTGCGTGGACGACTGAATTCTTGCTGGACAGGGAGTTTTACTGCATACAGAGTGGTATTTCAACTGGTAAATTCAGACAAACACGCGGTGTTCCTCAAGGAGCAGTGTTGTCACCGCTATTGTTTAATATATTGCTCAGCTCCATTCCTTGTCATCGAAACGTAAACACGTATGTTTATGCTGATGATATAGCATTCTTTGCCTCGGCGGATGACATTCAGTCACTGTACGACCTTTTACAAGGATACTTGTCCGCCTTGGAATATTGGCTCGACAGTATTCGTTTGACCATTAACGTACAGAAGTGTGCAGTTCTGTCATTCTCTCCGCTAGACAACATAAATATATCCCTTTCATTTCATCAAGCAGACATTCCCCAAGTGCAAACAGTCAAGTACCTCGGAATTATTTATGATGGAAAGCTTAACTGGCGTATGCATATTGAACATACGGCGACTAAAGCATCACGTGCGATGGGAATACTCAGAAGGATTAGCAATCATCGATGGGGCATGCGCAGAGACACATTGATAATGATCTACCGTATGTATATACGCCCTATACTGGAGTTTGGATGTGCCTTATTCTCCGGCGCACCAGCGTGGAAGTTAAATCCGCTAGTTTTGCTTGAACGCCAAGCACTTCGCTGGTGCCTTGGGTTACCAAAATTTGTAGCAAATGCAGTTCTATATAAGGAATCCCGAATCCCATCTTTGCACACTCGATTCAAAATATTAACAGTTCAAACATTCTTAAGGCTCTATGAATCCCCGATAAGACGAGACCAATATGTATTTATAAGCCAGCCAGAACTGTTTTTTAATGTCTCGTGGACTCGGTTCCACACCCCACAGGTGATTCTTACACAGCGGCTATTGGACCCATTAAAGATAAACCTTAATGATATAATGGTAATGAATAATAGATTGAGTTCATTGGCGATATCATATGATGATATATTCCCTAACAACGCGAAGTTACTTCCTTGGAATGTACTGAATGGACTTTTTCAAGATCACTTAAATCAGATTAGTACGACTGTTGTGATAGCAACTGATGCTTCGCAGTGTGAGGAAAAGGCCGGTGTTGGAATTTTTTCCACACACCTAGACTGGTCCTTTTCTGTAAGACTCCCTGATCATACACCAATATTTTTGGCTGAATTCTTAGCTGTCATTTTGGCCCTGCGTAAACTTCCCGTCTCCATAACTTCAGTGGCTATAGTAACCGATTCATTATCATTGTGTTCTGCTTTAACAACACCAGCTGAATCACATACTCTGAGATTATTGCGCGCACTGGGTCCACAGCATTTGCGAAACCTGCGGTTAGTTTGGGTTCCGGGGCATAAAGGAATAGTATTGAATGAAGTTGCGGACACTTTGGCAAAGGCTTCCCTTGCAGGCCCAGTCCTTGATCTACTTCCAGTTACGGCGTTCGTCGCTGCGGCCAGATTTAGAAAGTACGCTTTATCATTGCTTACACCTAGTCTCGCTTCATCACCAGATTTTCAACACCTTCAGTACCCTTTGAGCAGAAAATGGTGCAAAACAAGGCAGATAGAAGTAGCAATGACAAGATTGCGCTGTAGGATCCCAACTCTTAATTTATACATGCACAGAGCTGGTCTGGCGATCTCTCCTACATGCTCCTTTTGCAATGAGGCAGAAACAATCGAACATTTCTTGCTGGAATGCCGACGTTTTTCCTCTCTCAGAAAACGAACAATTGAAATTGTAATGCGGCACCTTGATCTGCCAGTTACTTCAACTATACTGTTATCATTTGGGGCTTCTGTGCTGGGGCACTCGGACGGGAATATATGCAGTGCTATTGAGAAATTCATATGCGAATCAAATCGTCTTATTCGACACATCAACCGCTAATAATTTTTAAAATTTTCATAATGACATAAACAATTTGGCCATTTGGGAGGTTATGCAACACGGTCTAATCAAAAACTAAAAATCATTGAAAAAGAAAAAGACGCTTCATTCTAATTGATACAGTAACGTCTTTTAGCTCTTAAAATTTTCAGACTTTATGATCCGCCCGACTCTTGGCCGATCCCCCTGAGTGGGTAGGTGCCATCATCCAAGGAGCATCATCATCATCATCATCAACACCAAGCTTCGCTTGCCCTAATTTTCCCGATAAGGCAAGGGCTCCTGATTTTTTTTTTTTTTTTGCGTTTCCTGCATGCGAACGGCTTGCATGTTCTCGAAACGTGCGCTGTCGCTTTCCCTGTGGGTGACGAAAGACCATTACTCTTACCTAACCAAACCTAGTTAAGGAGTACGGGGGCCGGGGCTTTTATTATTCGTCAATACCAGGCTAGACCACAGCAAGAAAACTGCGCAAGTATCTCTCAAAACCGAGAAACAGAATGAATATGCGCAACGGCACTACAAACAGCGAACCCGGAGCACAGGGAGTTGGGCTAGTTAAGAGTTGGTCGACTTGAGACGCAACGAAATGGCGTGTAATCAGACAATGACTACGCGTAAAAAAAAAACAGGACCCGCGCTCGTCCTGGTCGTTTCGTGCGCTATTTCGTTGTGTCTCAAGCGAACTCACGTTATAGACTAGACGGCGTGGACAATTAATCAGAAGCCATACATGGTCTGAACGATTACGCCTGGCGGGCAAGAACAACTGAGCGAAAGGCTGCCATCGCTGTGTCTTCAATTCTTATCTTTTACCAACTACCTGATGTGTTGTTGGCGAGGATCAGTCGCAAGATGAAAACCTAAAGAGGTTCCGAGAAATGCAGGCACCTCGGTGTGAGGACTAACGACTTCTTGTCAGCGAGGACATGTCAAAATATTGCGCAAATCATCTATTGTCTCGATGATTTTCGCGATTGTTCTTGCACACTTGTTAGACGGCAACAATTTCTTTGTTATAACGCAGAGTGATATCGGAGGGTTCGTTGCCTGGCCGTTTCGAGAGCAAGACCGCTGCTCCAGGAGAGGTTAGGCTGGCGAAATAGCGACGAACGGTTGCAGTGTGCAGTAGCAGTACGTGCGCGCAGCGCCCCGCCACGGTGGTCTAGTGGTTATGGCGCTCGAATGCTGACCCGAAGGTCGCGGGATCGAATCCCGGCCGCGGCGGCTGCATTTTCGATGGAGGCGAAAATGTTTGAGGCCCGTGTACTTAGCTTTAGGTGCACGTTAAAGAACCCCAGGTGGTCGAAATTTCCGGAGCCCTCCACTACGGCGTCTCTCATAATCATATCGTGGTTTTGGGACGTTAAACCCCAGATATTATTAGTACGTGCGCGCAGAGTCAACGCGATTCCTATTTGCGTTAAGGCGCAGTGCATGGTTCTCTAAGGGTTAGCTCGGTTGGTTGTGGCGACACGGTGGCACACTACTTCCTAACTCTAGGTTGCAATTTCAAGTACCTGCGGCTACCCACCGTGGGGAAACTGAATGAAGTGCCACCCTTACATGGAGGTTACACGCACGTTTAAACTAGGCGCATGTGGTTAAATGTTCTCATTTTATTTTAATTCACTGATGCAGCATAGAAAAAGCCCAGCACGCGCACCCCCCCTCCCCCTCTCCCACACGTTGTTAACTTCCGGCACTGAATGTGGTTTTATGAAAACCTGACACATTAGCGCTTTGAATTTACACTGGCAGAAAACTGCACCCATATCTATACAAGTATTGCACAAGCAGCGCAGGCAAGTTGTAATGGCATTGAGAGCTTACGTTGCGACCCTTGAAATATTTTATGTTCAATGCAGCTATACAATTCAGTTGAGCGCCATATTCCCAATGATAAACACTTCATAGTAATAGGTACCCTAGAATGAGGAGATGCAATTCTCATTTGTAACCGAAGTTTCCGAAGGGATGACAAAGATTATGTCGAATACTCAAGACCTCATTCTTGTGTGAGAAGCTAGACGTTTCGATTGCAGCGACTGATTTAGAACGCGCACATAGATTAGGTCGGCTCCATGAAAACAAAAATCGACCGATTATCGTTAAGTTCACACGGTTTAAAGATAAGACCGCTATCCTTCAAGCTGCTTCCAAACTTAAGGGCTCCTCTTTCGCTGTTCGAGAAGATTACTCTGCGCGCGTGCGCGCAGCCCGTAAGAAGCTTCACACGTTTGGTGTGCAAACGGGTTCTCAATTCAAGATCCGTTTTGACAAGCTTCTCATTGACGACAAGCAGTTCGTCTATGACGCCGATTCTGATTCTGTCATACAACTAACAAAGTAGCCATCAACTCGTATCGCTGGTCTTCCACTTTCCCATCGTACCCCTCCCAGCCACCCGCTGTCAAGAAGCCCAACGTTTCACACGATGAGGGTTATGCTAACTAATGCTCGAAGTTTCTTGCCCAAAAAAGAAACGTTGGAAGCAGTCATCACAGATGATGACACTGACTTTGTCATTATCACTGAATCATGGCTGAACTCGGATATTGATGATGACGAGCTTTTGAACAACACGTCGTATACCGTTTTCAGGCGGGACAGGCCCGATCGTAAAGGCGGTGGGGTCTTGGTTTTTGCTAAACGTTGTCTCGTCTCTTCCCTCGTGCCTGTTGTAAGCCAGCACGAGATTCTCTGCCTCAAGATTTCGCTACCGGCAAGCAGAAACATACTGATTGCTTGTTACCGTGCCCCTGATTCCGACATTTCATTTACAAACGAACTTCATTCCGTCATATCCGATATAATATCCCGCTTTCCTCGTGCAAATCTTGTGTTATGCGGCGACTTCAACTTTCCGGATATTAAGTGGGATAATTGCGTCGCATCGGCCCGCGCATCCAAAGATTTCCTTGAAGTCGTCTTCACGTACACCTTAAGCCAAGTTGTTACCACACCTACTCGAGGAAGCAACATCCTCGATTTAGTTCTAACCAACGATAGTGAACACATTAATTCCTTACAGTGTGTTCAAGGTGTTAGCGACCATAACATCTTGCTTTTTAACATAGCCATCGAGCTCCGTGACCGTCAGCCGTCGACCAAGTACATTCGAGATTATAACAAAGCAAACTTTTCCGAAATTAACAATCAGCTGGAATCTTTCTTCGAAGACTTCCAGCGATCAGCCTCTCTCCGTACAGTTGAGCAAAACTGGACACTCTATAAGGGCAAACTTTTGTCTCTTATTGATGCCTATGTTCCTCTCGTGCGCATTCGCGGAGATGCCGGGAGGCCCTGGTATACCAATAACCTCAGAAACCTATCTAGAAAAAAAAGCGCATTTTCCGTGAACTCAAGCGAAGTAACAATCCGCAAAAATGGGACAGATACTTTACGGTGCTGCGTGAATACACCGGCTTACTGAGGCAGTCTAAGCGTAAATATTTTCACCTGGACCTTCTGAGCATTCTGCGAGACAACCCTCGCAAATTCTGGAACTCATTGTCACCAAAACGCACCTCATGTCATAGTATAGCACTTATTAACTCTGACGGGTCATCTGTTCCAGAGGATCAGCGTCCTGATGTCATGAACTCCTATTTTTGCTCAGTGTTCACTAATGAACCTATTGCCAATATTCCTACGTTGCCATCTCGTAATTTTTCGACAATGTCGGAGGTCATTATAACTATTCAAGGAATCGCGAACTTAATCGACAACCTCAAACTTTCCAGTGCACCAGGTCCGGATGGCATAACGGCTAAAGCCTTAAAGGGCACCAAATCGCAATCTAGCCGCTTCTTGCAAATGATTTTCACTCAGTCCATTGCTTCTTCCACTATTCCGGATGACTGGAAAATCAGCCATGTTGTGCCCATACACAAATCTGGTGGCCGTTCCAATCCATGTAATTACCGCCCAATTTCTCTAACCTGCATACCTTGTAAACTCCTAGAGCATATTCTGTATTCCAGCATCGCATCTCATCTTGACAAGCACTCTTTTTTCTTTCCCAAGCAGCATGGATTCAGACAGGGCTACTCATGTGAAACACAACTATTTGAGTTTACCACAGACCTTCACCTTAACCTTGATTCCCGTTTTCAAACTGATGTTATTTATCTTGACTTCTCAAAGGCGTTCGATCGGGTCGCCCATCGTCGTCTAACTTCAAAACTTGCTTGCCTCAACCTTGATACCCATGTACTATCCTGGATTGAGTGCTTTCTCACGAACCGCTCACAACACACTGTCATCGATAACATTCAGTCATCATGTAGCTCTGTCTTGTCAGGTGTACCACAAGGTTCAGTGCTCGGACCTCTCCTGTTCCTGATATTTATAAATGACATCTCTGCCAACATTTCTTCATCCATTCGACTATTCGCTGATGACTGCGTCCTCTATCGGCGCATATCCTCCACCAATGACCAGCTTATGCTCCAGGAAGACTTAAATAAAATTGTAAATTGGTGTTCTGTCTGGCTTATGTCCCTCAACGTTTCCAAATGCAAGTACATGTGCGTTGCCCGCAAGCACACAACCTTAAATTACCAGTACTCTCTCAAATCTTCGACGCTCACCCAAGTCAACTGTTACCGTTACCTCGGAGTTACAATCACGGATCAACTCACATGGACTGCGCACATAAATAACCTTATAAAAGACTGCTCCAAATCGCTTGGCCTCCTCAAGCGATCACTCTTTCTATCCCCAATCCCTGTCCGCAAACTCGCTTACGAAACGTTCATTCGGACAAAACTTGAGTATGCCTCAGCGATTTGGAACCCTCACCAGACTTGTCTTATTGACTCACTCGAAGCAGTACAGAATCGTGCGGTACGTTTTATTGCTTCAAACTATGATCGGCACACTAGTATCACTTCCATCAAATCTTCCCTCAGCATACCTAGTCTATCTCTTCGCCGTAAGATTTCACAACTTTCCCTTTTCCACAAACTGTATTATAAATTCCCTCACCTCAGAGACACCATTTTTCTTCCGCCCAACCGCACTTCACACCGTCTGTTTAATAACCTCAGTGTTCAACGCTTACATGGTACCACTAAAGCCTTCAACAAATCCTTCCTACCAACTGCTATTGAGCTATGGAACGCATTGCCCGAACGAATAGTAAATGAGCAAGACTCCAATAAATTTAGGCACATACTTTCATGTTTTCTCAACTCGTAATCTGCCACCATCACAGTGTTATTTCATGTACTATTATTTTTGTAAAGGCATTTATACCACTTGTTCTGCCTATTGCACTGTATTTGCTTCGCTTTTGAGGTTGTAATCATGTATTCTGTATTTTGCAAACATATTTTTTATTTTTTTTTATTTTCTAGCATTGCATAATAATGATCATGCTGTTACTGATTGCGCTTGTCCCCCCTTATGTAATAATGACCATGCTGTTATTGATGCTTTTGTCCCCCCCCCCTTATGTAATACCCTGAAAAGGGCCTTTAAGGGTAAATAAATGATGATGAACCATGCATGAAAAAGCATTTCGCGTCAAATCGCCGACGATGACGCGCATGCACATGACAATGACGCTCGTCACACTGTATAGTAATGATATGGATGTTAAATTTTATTGTCCTCGCGTCGAACATACAACGGCTTGCGTCACCGATTTTCAAGTCGCTTCATTTTCCACCTCAACCCAATCACACTGACGCTTCGACCGGGCGTCTGAAGTTAGCTGACACCGGTTCGGCGGCCCCTGCTCTCAATTTTTAACGGCAGTTGGCACATGGTTGTCTAGTTTGAATGACAGAAGGTAACAAGATGCGTACACGCAAGATGACATGACGCCTTGTCACTTTGTGAACAACTTTTCCCAGGTGATATCGCAGTATGCTACCTTCACTTTTCGGCGAGGATTTGGAGACAGCATCAAAGTTTGAGGTGTGGGCAAGAAGACCAGTTAAGAGCGGAAGATGGACGGCGTATCAGGGAGCGTATCAAGGAGCGTAGGGGTGGACACGGGAAGTGTTGCATACGGCAGCAAAGTTTCAGGTACCGACAATAAGGTGATTGAAGAGCGGGAAGTTGTGGGGCATATCAGGGAGCGTATCATGGAGCGTATCAGGGGGCGTATCAGGGAGCGTATGGGTTGGTCACGGCAAGCGTTTCAACGACTGAACCAGCCTCTCTTCTTCTTAACCACACACGGCTCCGGTAGTGGCGGTTTGAAGTGCTTGCAGACGGTTTCCTTAAACTGCTTCTGCAGCTGCTTCTGGTATCGCTTGTTGAAGCCGCCGTCGATGACCACACTGGGCACGTAGTTGATGGCCGGCTTGACCGACACGGTGCGCCAGCCCATCTTCTGCAAGAGGATCTTGCCCTGCGGAGACGAGGCGCAGCCCAGGATCTTACTACTCTCCATCCCGAGCAGGTTGCAGCACTTCTGAGTGTTCTTGTCTGGCTTCCAGGCCTTGAGCGTGCAGGCGATGAACGGCAGGTGCTTGTCCGTGTCCGGGTAGAGGGCGATGGCGCACGCATGGATCATGCTCGCCTGGCACTCGGCCTGCCCGTGGCGACAGGTGAAGCTGACGGTCGTGTCGGCCCCGTGCGGCTCCTTCATGCGCGTGCGACCGAACGGCACCATCTCGACGATGAGGTGCTTGCGCAGCAGCTTGTACACCGGAACAAGCTGCTTGGTGATGAACCAGGAGCTGTCCTTGCAGTACGGCTCGTACAGGACGGTCACGTTAATCTGCGATAGCGGAATAGAAGAACAATGATATTCCGTTTAGCTAACGCTAAGGAGGGCAAAGGTGGAACCTTATGCTTTCTCGACCCGCCGCGGTGGTCTAGTGGTTGTGGTGCTCGACTGCCGGCCCATCGATCGAGGAATCAAATCCCGACCAATCCCGGCAGTGGTTGCCGCATTTCGATAAAGCGAAATGCTAAAGGCCCGTGTGCTTAGATATAGGTGCACGTTAAAGAACCCCACTCGGTTGAAATTTCCGGAGCCATTCACTACGACGTCCCTCAATCATATCGTGACTTTAGAACGTAAGACCCCAGTAATCTACGCTTTTACGAGTCTCTTATTAGTGACACCATCATCGGGTGACATTCTAGTTTTTTTTTCCTATCACTTCAACTTCGAGCGCTTCTAGTTTTCCAAAATACTGAGAAAAAGTCTTCTAAAAAGTAAAACTCGTACGAAATCGATGGTTCTGGTTCGACTTTAACGTTATATTGGATACATGTGATATCAGAGGATAAGTTTACTTAAGATAAAGGCCAATTAACTGTCAGGGTAATTGATGAGAATTAATTGGATGAGTTCACTGAAAGAGCAGACGGTTTTCTTGGCACCAGCTGGGATCGTTGCGGCGCCTAGCGGAGTAAATCTCAACCAGGCGCTTCTTTCTGCGTGGCCTCTGAGATCTGCTTCGGCAGCGCGACGGAACACAAAGTGAACGCTAGGATTACACCAGGGCCCACGAATGCCGGGGTGCAAGTTGCACTACCGGACACATAAGTCAAGACTTAGGGTTGCCTCAATTTTTTTAAAAATACTTTAACCGTCTCACTGCTAATTGATTGTTAATTTACGTTTGATTAAATTTTTTTCCCATGTGATTCGCCTTTAATTATTTAGTTTTCATGTTATTCAATTTTAGTTAATCCGCATTTGATTCCCTTTTATTAACCGTAGGTTACATTTGCATCACCTTACGCACTTAAGTATCGATTCTAATTACTTGTAATACCCTTAATACATTGAATATTTTGCACTTAGCATGATTCTAGGTCTGTGACGTCATCTGACCTTAGGCACCATTCGTATTCACGCCGCCGACGTCGGACGCCAATTTTTTTTTTTATTACTCCTGATCCACATTAAAGGCTTCCGCATACTGACGGCACCTGCTGGGCATATGACCTGCAACTTTTTTTAAAAACGTGCGCACGCTATGACATTGCGCGATTAACGACGTCACTGAACGCCACCATATAAGCATTTCGATCTCTTATTTACATTATTGTAGAATTGAAGGCCGAGCTTGTTGCACCTTTTCTTGTAAAAAAGTGGCCACCGACTGGAAGCGCCAAATATTTTCTTCTGACCCTGACCAGTCCCGTGAAGGTTTCGCTGAGCCACAGAGCGGCTCAAGTACCAAATTGAAACTGAAGTAGAATTGAAGTTCTTATCGTCACGGCATAATGTAATATCTAATTCATGAAATTAGATGAGAATATTTCTTTTTAAGAAGTTATTCCATCCATTGCCGCGTGATCGTTGAAAGAATATACTTTATCAACAAGGTAATTTGGCCTGTGTTTTTGAAACCCCAGTGTCGCGCTGATTTGTCTGCCGCGGTGGTACAGCGGTTACGGTGCTCAACCGCTGACCCGAAGGTCGTGAGTTCGATCCCGGCCATGGCGGTCGCATTTCGATGGAAGCGAAAATGCTAGAGGCCCGTGTACTCTGTCATGTTAACGCTCGTTAAAGAACACGAGGTGGTCGACATTTCCGGAGCCCTCCACTACGGCATGCCGCATAATCATCTCGTGTTTCTGGCCCGTAAAACCCCGCAAATAATTAAAGCATCATAACAACAACATAACATCGTTAGTGATATGTATTACATTCGGAGGTCCCATGGTTACAGAAACTGACGAGAGGACCTGCTAATACCAGAACATGTAAAGAGCCGAGTGGAGCATGAGAAAAAACTCAGTGTCCCTTATGTATTTACTTCAGACGACTCCAAGGCAAAAGCCGCCTTCTTTTTCTTTTCAGTCGATGTATCGATGCTGCCACGCCACCCTTCGAAAGCATTCTGCACCTAGCATGGTTTTGCACTGCTTCCAAGATCGGAGGCACCTCACCTGGTTTTGCTTTGCCTCCGTGATCGGACCACCAAGTTATGATGTCATGCCATGACGTCAACATCTTATGGCACGTCACGCGACGTCACGATGACGTCATTGTGACGTCACAAAATATAACGATCTGTGACATCAGCGTGACGTCATATGGTGGCGTCATCACGGGATTAACTTTTTTTGCATCACTCGTCCCCGACGCCGCGGGACGCTGACGCCGCCGACGCGGGACGCCGATGGTCAATTTTCGCGTTTCATGAGCCGTCAAAGGCTTTCAACTTAAAACAGTACGTTCATAAAGATGCTGCAGAAAGGGTAATATCGCACGAACTTGTGACACTACAGTGACGTAACCATTTAACCATTACAGGGAGTATTGCAGCATTAAGTGTCACAAGAGAGTGCCGAGCCGTGCACGTTCAACCGAGCTGAGCGAAAAAATACCGTGAATGAAAATGCACACTGGGCTGACTAGCAAAGCTTAGGTTATTTAGGGAAATCACGACGATACATTCTAATTATATATATATTATATATATAACCACGACATGATTATGAGAGACGCCGTAGTAGAGGGCTTTAGAAATTTCGACTACCTGGGGTTCTTTAACGTGTATGCAAATCTAAGCTAAAATGCGGCCGCCGCGGCCGGAATTCAATGCCGTTACCTTCGGGTCGCAGCCAAGTACGACGATGACTAGACCACCGCGGCGGTTAGATATATGCGTTTAGAGACGCCATGGTGCAGCGCGTTGGGGCCCCATCAACGAGCAATCTAGAAAAAAGAACGCCATTCGATGTCGGGTATAGTGACAAACACCTACGTGCCGGCCTTTACGATATCAGTTTTGATCGCAGCTGGTCCTTTAAATAAGCGAAGGGGGGAGCATATAGTTGCACATGATTCAGTTATTATGTCTTACCACGTGAATTTGGTCGTGATTTTTTTTTTCACCAACTACGCGTTTCGATTTCTTTTGGTTTCAAACTGTTTGCCACGGTCGTCGAGCTTGTGGCGAATATCACAGACCTCTATATTTATCAGAGGAGCTGTTTAGGCTGGAGGTTGCTGTGCATGGTGTTGGCAAAAACTGCGCCGAGCTCTAAGTCGTCACTGCGCTTTGCCAAGAAACTGCCCGGCACATCTGCGCCTAGCTTTTTTTTTCTTTTTTTTTCTTTCACGCAAAGCCAATAAAGGAGCATAGTATAGTATAGCAAGCGGGTTGGGAAAGGAAAGTGATGGGGAGGACGAGTGTTGTGAAGGTGAGGATAAGGGGAAGGAGAGAGCGTGAATCATAGCGTAGCTTTGTGTATTATAGCATAACAAAGGAGTGGGAAAGGGAAAGGAGGAGGGGAAGGCCACGAGCTCCGATGTTTCTTCAGTCGTCGCACCAGTAGTTCGTAGCTGCCAAAGTTTTCTTATTTAGTCAAAATACCCTGCAGGCCGAAAGCGAGGTCATAGGGTCGGGGAACCTTTGTAGATTGTTAACGCGGATTCGTCAGCATACAGTTAAGCAAACTATACGACGAAACAAGGCTGCCAGTGAGAGGCAGTGCTTTGGACGAGCAGAATAAACTAAAAACCTCGAAGAAATGGTCCTTTAATACGTAATCCGATATTCTGTTCCCTTCTTTAATATATTCCGAGCCCGCTATCTTTCTATTCTTGCGGATTTGTACCAGCGCATTTTCGTGCGTCTTCATCAAGAACAACAGTTCAAAGGCAGCATTCCCTCTGTCTTTCGATATACACATGCTCATAAATGCGCGATCGTGTACATCCTGAAGTGTTCTGGGACAGTTTACTGCTGTCTCATAGTAGGGTGCGCATAGTACTCAAAATCGTTAATAATTTGTTCTAAACACGATGAAGCGCCATCTCACCCCATAACACCATAATTGCATTAATTATTATTCACCTAGCGTGTTTTGGCATTTGCAGTTGCGACAAAAATTTGTTAAGAGTATTAGTGTATTATTCCGTGTTTGTAAAGTTTGTATCTATGACGAACTATTTATTGTTATGTGTCAACTTCTGACTCTCCCCTCTTCAGTGTACGTTTGTACTCTCATGCAGGGTGTCTGAACGAAATGTTTTTCGTTTCGGTTTTAGTTTCGTTCCACCGCAAAAAGTTCCGTTCCGTTTCTGTTCCGGATCGAAAAAAAAAACGTTCCGTAACGGTTCGTAACGGTTTTTTATGCAATAATTCGACTTAAAGGTAATCATAAAAAAACATTGAATTTGTGATGTAGTTACTTGCCCTCCTCTTAAGAAAGTGGGGCAAAGGTAAAACGCGTTCTTCAGAGGAGTGGAAGTAACTGTACCACGAATTCCTACCAACTAGCACAAAGCAGTATTAATATCAAAGTCAGAGCATTTATTTTCTCAAAAGACAAACACGATTTTTTTTAGTGGGCTCAATGCTTTGTGTCAAGGGAGTGAGCACGATCTGAGAAGCAGCACGTCATTGAGTGTACTCTCTGATCTGCGAGACCGCTGTTCTGATAGCAAGATAGCCAGGCCTGCGCGGAATTCGCAGCACAGTGACAGCGAAACCTGGAAGAGCGGACTTTGTAGAGTCCATTGTAGAGTCTCTTGGGGCAACTAATACAAGTACACATGCAAGGTACCCACTACGCCATAAATCATCACAATTTTTCTCAAGAAGTTCCCACTGCCCCATTTTTCGTCATTCTTCGGAGAATCGTGGTACTACCCGCTACACATATGTAAGGCATTATGAGCACTTTGTGCTGTGGCTGATGATGATGAAGAATTATGGTTGAGCACTTTGCAGTTTGCAGTGGGTGGGAAGCAGTGTTGCGGAATGGGCGCCTCCATTCCACTCCAATTCCATTCCTGGGAATTAGAACTTGCCGCAATTCCATTCCTTTCAATTCCTCGGATTGAAAAAAACTTAGCCCATTCGGACACTGGGAATGGTCGGGCAGCTCAATTCCATTCCTGCAATTCTTCAACGTGGAAAGGCATCTTGATACTTTTATCGAGTTAAGCATGAACGCCCTATAAAGTATGCATGGTTTCTAACTCGCCAACGTCTCAACCTTACTGTAATTTGTGACATCACTATTATGCCACAGTGATGTCACGATGACGTCACAACGTGACGTCACATGCTGACGTCATGTTATGGCTGTCCCTTTGCCAAAAGTGGGCCGATCCCGGAGGCATTGCAAGACTACGTGAGGTGCAGAGAGCTTAAAAGCCTCCGATCTCGTAGGCTGCGCAAAATCACGTTAGGTACAGAAATCTTGCGTGGGTGAAGAGTGGGGGGGGGGGACGAACAAAAACTCACAGGGTTCCTTATGCATGTGCCTAACGACTCGAAGGCGAAAGGGAAAGCCGTCTTTTTTTTTCTTCTCAGTCGACGTATTAATGCTGCCCCTCCCCTCTTTTTGTAAGCTTTCGGCACCTAACGTGCCTTTGCACAGCCTCCAGGATCGGAGGCATTGCGAGTTTTCTGCACTTAACCTGGCTGTGCACTGTCTCCGTGATCGGCCCACCTTTGACCGAGCTACGATATCATGTCATGACGTCATCGTGCGACGTAACGTTATGTGATGTCACAAATTTTGGCTATCTGTGACGTTGTGATGACGTCATCACGTGATCATTTTCGCATCACTCCTGTTTCGCCTTGTATAAGGCTTTCGCCTTAACACAATGTGCTGAGAAGAAAAAGATCACTTTCGCCTTCTAGTAGCGTTAGGAGATTTCATTAGGCACCATGAGACCTTCTCGTGTCCCCGTTGTTGAAGTCTTGCGCATTGCACCTCGGCGAGACGACGCGGTCGTTACCAAACTTCACAACCGTCGCGCCCTGCGTTGCGTCAGATGCAACTCTTTAGGGTTGGCTCCCAAGAGACGCTTAAAACGACAAGGCCCGGCGCTCCACTCCTCGCGTTTTGATGTATTCCGAAAGTCTGCGTCTGGCCTAGTGTTTAAAGGTGGCCTTCCCAACATCCCCACTAAGAACCTCACTAAAGATTTACGTTTACCCTCAAACGACCGTAACCCACGACAGCTACAGAGCTGTAGCTCCGAGACCATTTTCTTTTTCTTTTCTTTGACTTCGTCTAACCACATTAATGTTTGTTCGGCCCAATTTTTGTTCTTTCCTGGTCGCATAAGTAAAAGACCAAAAAAACAGGCAAGATCAACACGAGGAACACGTAGATCCAGCCGCATGCGAGGTTCGGCTGGCTATTGCTGATATACTAACATGTATTTACGGTCGCATCCATCACTAAAATGTTTGCCTCGTCCGCACTGTCTGGCAGAAAGCACGCACATGCCGGCTTCTTGGCAGTGATGCATGGCAGAGAAAACTATCCTAACCCTGGCACGAGAGCGGCGCAACGAAAACCACGCGCGCAAATAGTGAAAGCGTCAAACAACCCCAATTTTAGCTACGACGGATACGTTGTACATGAAATACGTCGAAAGTAACGAACTTAGCATCAGCCTGCGTGAGCACTGCGCGCGAAAGAACGTGAAATTTTGCAAGTATAACTTGTTCGTGGCATAATTTGTTAGGCATACTCGGAACTGTAGGTGGCACAGATAATCAGACATTTGCACTGTCTAACGTGAACCATTTCTTCTGAATGTTCCTGCTTATTAGCTCGATCTACAGTTCTAAGTTTGCAATTTTACACTCACAACTGAGGGCATAAGTGAAAGATAGACATGGACTGGGGACTTAGGAAATCGGTTATTGTTATTATTCTTTGTTTTTTCTAGTAACCTACACGAGGTTCGAAGCACGACCGCTTACATTTCGCTCAACCTGTAAAACAGCGCAGATGACGGGGCAAAAACTACAGCTACAGATGGATGCCAATGCTGGTTGCTGTTTATGTACCTTCTTACCACGTGAGATTTTGCACACGGTTCACCGTGCGTTACGAATCGCGGTGTGAGTCTTGTGTTAACAAATAACCGAGCATTCGCCGCACTATGTGCGCTTTATCTAAAAGGCCTACGATGGGAGAGCCCACCAACTTGATGAAACCGAATTCCATGCACCGTCTTATCGCGACATTGCCAACTCGAAAAGACATGCACGTTAATAAGCTATACATCCATGGTTTGAGAATTAGCCGATAATTAGTAATGTTGATAATCACTCTTTGCCAAAGGCTAATTAGTATCTGTGCACATAGGATGAGAGGCAGGCAGCACATAAAACACAACAGCAGAAGTTGATACACATGGTCTCCTACGAACTTTTCCTAACTAGTCCCATTTTACTGAACCTCATTTCGAATGCACAGAGGGAACGCTTTTACATTTTCTAACTGCGTAGCAACGTCTGTGCACACTCTCCTTTTAACGAAGTTGAGCTTGTTAGTAGGAATTAATCATGACAGAAAGCAAAGAAAACCAGCCAACCCAAACATCGACTATAAACTGAAACGGCGCACTGTAGCGAAAGTGAAAGTACACGCACAAAACTCCTCTGCGTGTGCTCACGTATGCTGTCTCGCTTTCATTTTTTTTTGTTCATGTGTGCGTGCCTTACCTTCTATACTATGATCAACTTCTTGCGCTATGTGTTTTGCGCCTATTCAGTGCGAATGGGGTTTCGCGTCGCTGCCGGATTACCAAACGTTGTAATTGAATGATGTAGCTTGGACAACTAAAAAAGATTGAGATGTACAGGGGGGATTGAAAGAAACGTGAACAGCGCGGAGCGCTGTTTTCATCGCACTTTGACCTTGGCAGCAATAAGAAGATGTGAGAGTTACTCTTGATTGTATCATGGATGACTCTAGTGCCTTTTTATTGCGGTACAGAACACAACCGCTTGAAAAATGCGTAAGAGCAGAGAATGTAAATGCCGCAATGTTCGCGTTTCTTTCATTCGCCAGAGCAGGCCCGTGTCCACGGGGAGGACACGTCCTGCCCCCCCCCCCCCCCCCCCCGGAATTCTGATGGAGATGGGTGTTTTACCGAAAATAAATAACGAAAATATGTGTTTTTCTAAAACAGTCAAGGCCTTCAGCAAGTAATTCCTCACCCCCCCCCCCCGCCCACCCGAAAATTACTCCTGGCTACAGGCCGGCGCCAGGGTAGATGTTTTGTTCAATGTTCCCCAGAGCTACTGGAACATTGTTGAAGCGTAGTTAGTTAGCTGAGAGGTAAAAGAAGCTCACGTGTTTTGTTGACGGTTTCGAGCTACTAGAACATTGTTGAAGCGTAGTTACGTAAGTAAAGAAGCGTCATGTTTTGTTCAATGTCGTGTCGAGCTAGCGGGACATTGTTAAAGCATATTTAGTTAGCTGAGTAGTAAAAAAAATTACGTCTTTCCTTCAATTTCATCTCGAGCTACTGCAATATTGTTGAAGCGCAGTTAGTTAGCTAAGCAGTCAAGTTCATTTCTCAAAAAAAAAATGTAACAGTATTTAAGGCACAAATCGTACTATAGAAGCCGCAGGAAGTGATTAGAATCTGCAAACGAAGTCGTGTTTATATTGCTACTAGCCACCATAACATTGCGTTTTATTTGGCTCAGGTTGGTCTGCGTTCCAAAGACTGCGTGAAAAAGAGTAAAAAAGGTAACTGCGACCGGTGCGCGTCTGGATGACAAAGAGAGAGGAATAACTTTATTCACGGCACAACGAGGTCGTTGAACTTAGCTTGCCAGTGGTTATTGCCACTGCCAGTGGCAATATTGCCAGTGGTTATTGCCAGTGGTTAGATTGCCAGTGGTGGCCAGTAGCTTGCCACGACCGCTTCGGCCCAGTTATTCGTTTCTAGGTGAATACGGTGGTCAGTTGACGACAGGAGTAGCTCCCACGCCTCGAGGGAGGAAGCTGGCAGTGTTGTCTTTAGAGGTGGGTTCCCCTCGCATTCCCAAAGAATGTGATTTTGGGTAGCCTTCATGCAGTTGCGATATGGGCAGTTTGGTTGAATTTCTTCTGGTAAATTTCAAACAGCAGATGAGGGCTGGCAAAAGAATCTGTTTTGATTTGCCTCCAGATCGTAGCCTGTTCCAACGCCCCATGTGTCCTCTATGCTTTCTTTGGCCTAATTGTCTACTGCAGGGGTCGGCAACGTGCGGCCCGCAGAGCAGTATTATGCGACTCCCGGCACGACCAAGCGATGAACAACTCCACGACTTTCTGCGTCTGTCGGCAAACAGCCTGGATGTAGGCATTTGCGAGTTGGCTAATAATCTTCAGCGCCAAAAGTCCCATTCAAAAAGTTCTTCCTTTTTTTCTTTTTTTTCTTTTAACCTATCTTGACAAATTGCAACGTTTTGATATGCGTGCTGATAATTAACACAATTTCTATTCTAGTTTTGTGTATCATTATTGTCAATTCGCCGAATATTCCTATTGGCCTGCAAAGCCCCCCCCCCCCCCCCCCCCCCTCCCCTCAATTCGCCGTGCGGCCTCCGCCGTGTCGGCTTCATGCAACTCGGCACTCCGCCTCAAAAGATGGCCGACCTCTGGTCTACTGGATTCACTTGGTTGCGTATATTATAAAACGAGCCCCTCGAAAAAAATAACCTTTCCTTAGTATGTACCAGTCGCGCACAACTACGCCCGGAATGGTTGACCTGATTTCTTTCTTTCTCGACCTTTCCTTCTTTCTATTTTTCCGCTCTACTTGAAGGTGCCTCTTAGAATACGTTCTGCGAAAAAAATTACTCAAAACGAATATTTTCGATTTGCGAAATTCGAAAAGAAGGTACGTAAGCTTGAGCGTAAAGGCGCACCACATAGGGTAGCAGAAGAGAATAGAAAGAGCGAGCACCCAAGCCTTCGTGGTGTCATGTATGTGTTCATAGCCATCTTTGTCGGAAATTTGCTACAGATTGCTTTTCGAGAGAGCTTAACGCTCTCCCACATTAGGGGACATAGGACTTTAAATTGTCTCCATTTTTTAGTGGCGCGGTTACCAAATGGTACTCTCGTCTCTCTTCCAGGCATATGCGGTCGAGGATATCCGGTTTATGAACATTAAGAAACTTCCTGGCTTTCGGAATATTCATAAGCAGTCTTCTACGAAATAGAAATCGGCGGCTCTGGTTTAAGCTTAGCAGTTATATCCATATGGATGCATGTGATATTGGAGCATAACTTTACTTAAAATGAGGGCCAATGAACTGACAGGATAAATAATGAAAATTGATTGGTTGAGTTCAATGGAACATTGTCAGCAGCTGGGATCCTTGCATCACCTGGCGGGACAGACCTCATCCACGTGCTTCTTTCTACCTGGCCCCCGAGATCCGCTTCAGCGGCGCGACGAAATGCACAGCGAACCCATGGAATACACCAGGGCACACGAATGCCGACGTGCAAATGTCACAGCCAGACAACGTTGCAACTATGTCAAAGACTGGGCTCACCTCGAAATTTTTTGTTATTGTGGAATAGGTACAGCTGTCCAACCCCAACATAACTTGAATAGACGCGTCAGCCCATTACGTGAGCTAATTTCAGTGATGTAGGGCGCTTTCATGTGTTCTAAGACCGTAATTATCTCAAGGAAAGTTGTGCGCATCATACGCATCCAATATAACTTGGACTTGAACCAGAAGCACCAATTTCTATTTTTTAGACGACTTTTTCTGGACATTAGAAAAACAGGAAGTAATTGCTCGACCGTATGGCTTGGAGA
>NC_051185.1:23880159-23922971 GCF_013339695.2 Rhipicephalus sanguineus | reverse complement strand
CAGGCGAGGTCTCGCTCGTAGCATAGAGCGGTAGCCGTGTGCATGTTGTGCCGTCCGTCATTCTGCAGTGAGCGCAGAGAGGAGGGTTATGGCTGCGGTCCGTGCTGTTTGAGGCGGGTCGCAGACCTGCAGAACTCGTGGAGAATCTGGAGACTCCGGAAGGCCCAGGAAGGGAGCCGCGCCCACGTCCACGATGCGACACACGAGCTCCTTTTTGAAGTTGCCCACGAGTAATCTTCTTGAGCTCGGTCCAGAGGCGCTCGCCAGATATGTCGAGCCAGACCTCCGACATTTTCCCGTATCGCGGTGAGGGTCTCGGGTTCGTGGCTGTCCGGTTGAACTGCATGCGTCCGTAGAACCGGAAGTAGCGCAGTATCCTCAGTAGTCCTCCTGTATCCCTGCTGCGGGGTCTCCCACGAAGGCGACGCGCCTCTTCTCCAGGTCTTCGATCCGCGAAAGTAGTCATACACGGTGCCATCCAAGCCGAGGAAGAGTGCGTTCACGGTGAGGTCGCGTCTGTTGGCGTCCGTATGCCAGTCGGTGGTGAACTCGACCTCGGCGTGACGTCCGTCAGTGACGACGTCTACACGTAGTGTGGTGACCTCAAAGTTGGTCTTGTCGTTGATGCGCGCCGTTATGGTCCCGTGCTTCTCGCCCCGGGTGTTGATCATGCGCACGCCTTCGTTGTCGAACATCTCCTTCATCTCGGTCGGCGTCGCGGTCGTGGCGAAGTCCAAGTCGTGAGGCTGCTTGTGCATCAGTAGGTCGCGAACGGCGCCTCCGGCTATGCGAAGCTCGTGGCCGTGCCGCTTGAATATTTCCACCAGCTCTTTCACCTCGGGAGTGAAGAGCGCGCGGAACTGAGGGCTGTCGAGCTTCATGGTTCGCGGCAACACGCGATCACCCTCCGTGGTGCACGATGTTGTAGCGGTGCCGCGAAAGTCCACGCGGAGGCAGCAGCACCTTCGCAAAACAGTGCCAACAATCTTGCGGCTCCAGGCGTGTAACATGGGACGAGGGTTACTGCTAAGCCTTTTCAGCTTCTCTAATTGGGAAAAACTTTCGGAACGCATGTTTTCTACGGACACTACGCTAGATAATCAGTACGTAATGCACCAAACAAAACAGGGTTACTTCAGACTGAAATCACGCGGCAGCTGATCCTGCGTGCAGTAGAGGCTACGTCTTTGGATCCACTTGCCTCCGTGCGTCTTTGCATTGGTAGATTGAAATTGGAGAAATTTGAACAAACTGTTACTAAACAAACACATCTTAGCAAGTTAATACAGCCACAAAATTTTGCATCAAGTGAGTACTATTTTTGGAGAAACGAACGTATAATTCTAAAAAGACAGGGCGTGCAACACGGACAACAGAAAGAAGTCAGGAGGACGCCACACTGACTTCTTTCTTGTCCGTGTTTGCACGCCCCTGTCTTTTTAGAATACTTACCAACTAGCTCAGCTCTTTGTTATTCTAAACGTATAATGATTGTGTACGTCATGGCGACCATGTTGAAAACGTTGAAAACGTGTTATTTTTGCCGTTTCGCTTTCTCGAGCACAACAAGCCAACAAGCTGCACAAGTCGCGTTGTTTGAAAAATGGCGGCGGCAGCAGGTACGGAAGCGACGCTCGCTACGAAGCGAGCTGCCAACGATGAGAAATCGTCGACGAATCGGCGAAAAAGGCGAAGCTCGATCATGCCGCAACCGCTTTCCAACACGTCTCCTCTTTCGGCGATTTCAAACCCCGCCGCATACTGAGAAGACGCACGGACCAAGTTCATGGCTGTAGAAGTACGTTCGGCGGCGATGCGTCCGATAGCGCTGCTGCCGTTGTCGTCCTCGAAAAGACTCCGTTCAGCCGTGAAAATTACGAACTCGTATTCACCGCCGACACGAAGCTGAAAGAGGACCTTCCACAACGACGTCTACACATCGTATGGAGGCAAACTGGCCGCTACGTTGAACGGTGGTGAAATGTTGTGATCTGTTGTGGTGGGCTCCTAGCCTACCGCATACTACCGCGGTCAACGTTTATCACATATTACCGGCACTGGCTAATACCGCTAATGCTGTCTGGTGTTGGCTTTATATTTGGCTTGCAATACGTCGCGGTCAGGAATTCTGGGATACCAGTCCGCCATCATGGAGGACCATCCGTGCCAGTGAACGCGCGGAAGCGTTTCCGCGATCGCTCTAGTCATGGCGATATGTGCCGTATACGGGTGCTCGAACCGTAGCAAAGCGAGTAAGAGAAGAAATTCGGGGAACACAAATCTCTACCGCTTCCCAGGGTCGTGCATCATCAGTGCGACCGCACGAAGGCGCTAAGCGTGAAGCGGCGCCGTTTGTGCTAACACGTATCAGGCGCGCCGATCTCGATCCCGACCGTGGCGATATCCGAGTGTGCGGCGCCCACTTCGTTTCAGGTGAGCTCGAAAACATTTTGTGATGATGGAAATGCCAAGACACGACCAAAAAACGGTGCAACTTGCATTCGTAGGCAGGCCATCTAAGCCGTGGGAGGAGACGAATCCCGATTGGCACCGACACTTCTGCTAGGATACAGCACGTGTCATGAAGACCCTGCGCCCTACGACCGAGTGAATGTACCGTGTCTGCAGAAAGATGAGGCTGATGCGGCGGCAGTTCCGGAGTCGATCGGCACCGGTAGCGGCGACGAGCCCCCACCAGAAGACGAAAGCCGCATGGAAAGAAGCGATCCTGGTTTGTAGCCTTCTCAAGGGGCTTGAACGCTTTCATCTCCCGCAGGGTGCAATAGACGAGGCAGTAGACGATGTCTCCGTGCATTACTTCAGGTAGAACATCGATGTCCATTGACGTTTCGGTGCCCGGTCGCAGCGTGTACGGTTTGACACTGTTGTGCACTGATCCAATTAAATTAGTGCAATATGCGGCACCAAGGTCTCTCTCCGCTGGGAGCGGATGGCATTGCGCCCAGAAAGTCACAAAAACTCCAGAAGCGCTTCGAGTGAATGAATGTGTGGATACCACTGCAGAGAACGAGGCAACAAATGGTCTTCCAATATGGCCGCCGCTTCGACGGGAAATGGTCGTGACGTCACGTGCAAGCCATGTATTGGCAAATGCCAGATGTCGCCTAATGTTGGCAAGTGCTGGCTAACTGTTGGCAAATGTCAGCTGGTCTAGGGTTGCCACCTGCCCGTTTTTGGACCGGCCGGGCCGGTTTTTTAGACAAGGGGCCGGTCGCCGGTTTGCACCTAAGACCGGCCATCATTGGCCGGTTTTTTGCTCATCGTATCCCGAGTATTTTTTTTTTTTACTCTTCTCCGTGTTGACCGCACGTGTTGACTGAGGAATTCCACCTGCGCGGTCGGGGACTGACCGGCGGTCAGTCCCGACCGCGTAGTTTAACAACTACGACGGTAAATATTTATCGTCAATCACCAAACCCTTATGCTATTAGTCAACCACTTTCTGGGATCCCTCAAGTCTAGCGATCGTTGGAATAGAGATATTATTGTGCGTGTATGGTACATGAATATCCGACATTTTGTGGCATAGGCACATTTTAACGTTCCTTAACTATAATGCCACTGGCCTGTTGGATTCAGACGCAAAGAAGAGCTTTTTTTTATGGACGAAGCATTGTGGTTCCTTTTCAGTGCAGCACCATTCAGACTAATAAGCGAAGCGTCATTCCAATCACGGGTACTTTTGTCAGCAATTAGGCTAGTTGCATGGTTAGCTGAGTGTGCTGCTTTTGTTTGTGCATTAGGTTTATTTGGCTCAATGAAAGCAATGGTACATTAAATGGCAATGCATGCCGAAGAATTGACATAGCATCTATTGTTCAACATTATTTTAATCTCCTGTTAACTCCCCCCCCCCCCCCGAAGGGCCGGGTTCTTTTCGGTAAAAGGTGGCAACCCTAGCTGTGCTGCTGTCTTTTGGTCAAACTATGGCTTATGCTAGCTCTCCATTGGCTAATATCAGCTAGTGTGGCCATATCTTGGCCAAGTTATGGCCTGTATTGTCTTACAACTTGCAAAAGTTGTCAAATTATGCCTAATGTTCGCCAATGTTGACCCACTATTGGCAAATGTCAGGTAGTGTGCCATATCTTGGCTGAATTATGCCTTTGGCAGATCTTGGCTAGCATTGACTAATGGAGGCATCAACTGTTATAATGGTGACATTGTCTTGATTCCATCTCAGACCAGTGATGCGCGCTCTCACATTCACATAACAACCTCATTTGGTTTTGCCTGGATTTATTTCCCCAAATGGTGTCTTTCTGCGTTGCATAGGTCTCACAGCCACTGTCATCTGCCCTGCAACTCAAAAGCACGTGGACAAGTACCTCTTCAAGCCGCAACACATGATCACTGAGACTCCAAAGCTGTACAAGGAAGTAACAGAACCATACATCACCTCACAACAGCTTTCATTGCAGGTGGGAGATTATGTTCTTTGTAACAGATGACTAGTAGATATTTGGCTCTATTTCAAAAGTGTTGAGCAAACCAACTGTTGTCATTCAACTCGATTTGTAGGTAAGGATTTTATGTGTGTTCACACTCTATTGCATCGGAAACCGGCTGCATTTACTTTGAGCTAGATTTGTAGTGGGGTCGTACATTGTGGTCGGCAACTCTGTAGCACAAAACTGAAATGATGAGCATACACACACCCATAGATATGTGCACTCAAATGAACAGGGATGCCACCTTTCTTTGAAAAGAAAAACAATAGAAAAGAGTGATGATAGGGCTGTGTGCGCTGTTTGCTGGTGATTGGCCACATTAACATCTACCGCCTATAAATAATCTTTCTATGTTTCGCTGTCTTAAGTTCGTATGTGGTATAGCTCCAGGGTGCAGTGCAAACGCCTAAACACATTATGTTTCTGAAATCTAAGAAAAGCCAGGACAAGACAGACGAGAGGAACAACACAGGCGCTGTGTTGTGTCCTGACCTCCGTCCTTATTTCGTTTGCACTGTGTAAACGCGTCGATATAGAATCTCCAACTAGCCCAAGCTACCATTCTATCATGTTAAGCAACATCTTCTTCCTTTCATCTCAGCATAGTGGCTAAGTTGTCTAAAACTTCTTTGTCTACGGATAGTGGGTCTACAACATCCTCGAGCACAAGAAGGAGTCTGAGCGGATCCTGTTCGAGGATCGGACCCGGAAAACGGGTTTCATTCTACTTCCGGACATGAAGTGGACACCAAGCAGCAGGAGAACCTTTATGTGCTCGCGCATCTGCCACAAGCATGGCATCAGGTCGCTCAGGGACCTGACGGCCGACCACCTGTCGCTGCTGCGCAACATCAACGAGAAAGTCAATGTAAGCCATTCTATTTTATGCAAGAACGTATCTTAGGGAACTCCCTTGTGAACAGAGACCATTGTACCATAATATCCCGAGCAAGCAACCCCCTCCCTCTTTCGAGAGATTTGAAATATGCGCCATGACCCGAGCAAGCACCCCACCCCCCCTCACCTCCCACAATTTTCAGTTTCGTTCACCGTCATTTTATTTACCCGATGAGGTGAATAAAAACAGTGAACACATGCATGTTCAATAAAGCATTTCATTAGAAGCACGGGTGTGCCTTATTCTGAGCGTATCTTCCGCCGCCATCTTAACTTTTGACCCATGACTGAGCAAGGGCTCCCCTTCCAAATCTTGTCAGATTATCTTTCACTGTAGGAGGGGCGCTTGCTCGAGATTTTGCGCTGCCCTGAACCACCATAAGTGCAAAAGTTCAGGGCAAGATGGAAAATTGAAGAGAAAAAAATCCTTGAACATGGGTAACGTTGCTTCAAGCGGTCCTGTCTTCTTGAAGACAAGACCACTTGCTGCTGTGAAGAAGACAAGACCACTTGTTGAAACTTTTGCCCCTAGCGACAACCCTTGTTCAAGGATTTTGCATCTCTGGACCACCATAGTTACTTGCGCTCTACCATCACTGCTTAGCAAAAGGGAATTTCGGCTAGTGTTGGCCCACTACTGGCACACGTCAGCTAATCCTGCCATTTGCTGGCCAATGACTGGTTAGTGGTAGCCAGTGTCGGTTAATGTTAGATTATCCACTGTTACAACAGTGACGTTTCTAGTCAATGTCAGTCCAGCGATGTTTCTACACATACATAGACAACATGTCATGTTTATGTATGTACACATGCCTATGTGTAACTCACATAGGCATGCGAGTCCGTCCTCCCTGAAATTTTCTTTCCTTATTGTAAGTCTTTGTTGGCTCACCCTGAACATCAACTGCAGTGACCCGCTCCGACGTGCAGAAAGCATCGGATAGCATTTGCACAGGCAATGCACCCTCCATCAAGGTGTTACATAGGGAGACAGAGGCTGGCTTTTACATGATGCTTTACACACATGGAGATGAGGCTTGAAATAACATGGTGGACAGCTTGCAGTCAGCAGAATCACCATGATTTGGGTTGTGCAATACCTTTACACTCTAAATATGTCGCATATCTCCTTCGCAGTTAACCCTTTCTACACGCCACCTGTGAAGAACTGTCTGTAAATACATCAAAATCGATACATTATTGCAAGGCACTCCATATTCTATTGCAACAAAAATGACGTCATGTTTTAATTTATGGTGTTTATAGTAATTAATCCTAGTTAAATTGTAAATAAATATCTGTTTATTCTGAAGCCATTCATGCTCTGCTTTTGCATAAGTAGAGGAAATGTCAGGCTAGAAAATATAGTGAACATTCATTTTTGGTCGTGTCCATTTTGAGCAAAGAAAAATTATACTTTGTAAGTGGCTCGCAGGAAATGAACATGTCAAACGACTCATCAAATGTGGCAGTGCCTTCAGCAAAGTGATCATATGCAACAGTACACTTCAACATGAAGTTAAATGAAGACAAATTTATTTGCAGGTGGTTCGATTCATCCAATGCCCAATGTATCCGCGCCTCAGAGGGTGCAATTCAATTGAATTCTTTATTTGCAGGCGTAGAACATACAGAAATATCAAACTGGTTGGACCATAGCCAAAGGCTAGTTGCGGTTGAGATCACAGAAGGTCTTCTACTGTAGCGTCCAAGATTGGGCAGCACACGTAGTTATGACAGGTATTATGGAGGCTATAAAGGTAATGTGTTGTCTCTCTCTTCACCCAGGCGGCGTTGCTGCTGCAGTTTGGTGTTCCATCACACCGGCTGCGCAGCTACCTACACTACCAGCCCTCATACTACCACCTGCACGTGCACTTTCGGTGCTGGCTTTGATGCACCTGGCACGCAGGTCGAGAGGCGCACCTGCTTTCCACGGTCATATCGAACCTGGAAACATGCCCCGACTACTACAGAAAGTCACGCTGGGCTTCACTGTCAAGGAGGGTGATGGTCTGCACGCGAAGTACAGGAAGCTGGCTACCTTCGACTAGACCAGCTCAACTTTTGATCTCTATTACTTTCTTTTGACAAAACACGTTTGTTTGCAACATGTGTTCTCGTACGTCTTTTAATCGCGAGGCATAGATAGCCCATAGAGCTGTGCAGGCCTGCCTCAGGGAAGGGTCATGACCGGTTCGATGACCAGCGGGCCTATACCGTACCATGAAATACGGAATACTATTCCGCTTTGATCTACCCTGATCAGCCATTTCGAATTTGTCCGGGCCCCCACATGGGCCGTGCCGGGTGGGCTCGAAGCGTGATAACATGGAGCGAACGGAATAGTATTCCGTGCTCTGTGGTACGGTATAGGCCTGCAGTAGTGCAAGTGAGCAGTTTGGCTAACCACATTACAGTGGCCTTTCAACAGCTCATTGAGAGCTGTTTGCATCCACGGCGTCTGTCTAAGGCATGCAATTTTTATACCGCTGACAATCCTTTTCTTTTTTTTCTCCTTTTTTCCCATTGTGACATCTTCAGGGGTGTCATGTACCACTAACCTAGTCCACATGTTGTTTGAGTAACAGCGGCTGCATTTGTTTTGTTTCTTTACATATTTGTCTTCGTGCACGGCAATTACTGAAGTTTCACTGCACATCTAGCGGGCACTGTGAGCCTCCATTAAAAATGAAAACTTTCTGTGAGTGACAAACGGAAATGAGTGACTGCTTAGCTGTAATTACACATTAACTGAAAATCAAGACGTGTCGCGTGTTCACCGAGTGTTGTGGCATCATTATATAACATGTGTTAGCCGCTACACAGTCAATGACGGAGCACAAAACCACGAACAATAACCACCTTCCTATTACTGTCGAGGCTGTGTTACTTGCCACGTAATCTAGAGAAATAATTAATTGGGAGCATTAGTGCTTTTCCGTCTTATACCAATTTCTAGATATTCATTCATTCATTTATTAATGCTGTCAGCCCTGTTGTAGGGCTAATACAGGAGTGGAAGGTACAACGTAAACATGCTCGCATTGTATGTACAGAGACAGAAAAAAAAACTTTTTGAGAAAATGTGGTACAATAGGGTATATCACACTTTTGATGATCTATAACATATTTTATAACACTAAAGTATACTAACAATAGTACATAACGTATATGAACATAATAGTATATGAACAGTGTAAAAGAATACCGCAGACTTCAGCGAGTCCTTTGGCTCCGAACTTGGGTACTGTGACAGCAGCAATTTCCGCCTACCCCGTTTGCGTTACTGTTTCGTTTTTGTCGCGAAGATTTTGCATAACCACTACATGCAATTCACAAAATTGAAGATCGATTTCTGCTGCAACTGCAGTGCGAACATATGGTACGTAATGTAGCCGCTAAGAATCGTGCGACAAAAGTGAATCCGCAAGTTAGTGTGTTGCGTTGTTTTTCTCAAGATCTTTATTGTTAAGAGTGATGCTATGCATAATGTCGACGTTGTTCTCAGCAAATGTGTCGCCCTCAACGAATTTTCATGTTGAGGTGTACTTCAATATCTAGAATAGCTTTTACAACGGTGATACGAAAACTAGGTCATTAAGCCATAGCCAGTAACGACGGGGAATGGATTGTTTAACCGGGTTGTTTCGAAGGCGTTGGAGTTCTACTTGGCTGTTGCTAAAGCCGTGTTCCACAACCATGACATATGTCCGCAAGGAATGTGCCCTCTTATTGATTTCCCGTTGATAAACCTTAATGTGTTTTAGCTTCTGAATGGCTGCATGCATTCAAAATTGTACAGGGTAGTAAAACCACATAGTAAAACATTTAGACGCAGCGCCCTTTGACCAAACTCTATTCAACCAGCAACATTTTTATGTCGGTGTCTTCAGCTTCTGCCGATGCTGCTCTTTTTTGTTTATATTATAATGATCACTGTGTCCATCTTCCACAACGACTTGAACCACCGGTACTGTACCACTCTGTTATTAAATAAGATGGATGCGCCAGCAATGCCAGCCAGTTAGCAATCAATCAGCTGCACAATACTAATGAGATCACGAGTAATTAGGGTCGTTCATCAATGCCACATAACACTAGGCAGTACACAGGCTGGCACCGTGCATGAGCACCAGACTCGTTCCGATTAAACAAGTGCTGCCTTCTCATTGTCAACGTCGTTGGCCCCTTGGTCAGGCTTTTCGCTTGTTATACTGATGACGGCGTCCGCCATGTGCACTTCAAGCTGCTGTGACATCAGACGTCCAAGCTGTGAGGCAGCACGAACATCTTCTCGTAAAGATAGATGGCCACCATGAGCAAAAACAGCAAGACGACGTAGGCCAGCGTGATGCGGAACTGGTCCGGGAACAGGGCAGCCAAAGCGAACATGTTGAGCAGGCTGGAGGTGGCCGACAGATGGTACTTGACCACGTTGTCGAGCCGCGCCACGACAAGCGTCGCGCAGAGACCATAGGCGGCGCTGAACACTATGGTGGCGACCAGGAAGAATGGCACGCTGCCGGTCAGCTGGTCTGCGCATAGTTGAAAGTGAGCCTTGCAAGACCAACAAGCACTGCAATATTCCAAAGCGAAACGGTCTACCCAAACCTGTTGCTGTGGTGGCATGTTAGTCACCACCATCACCACTGGCATAGCTGTGGCGGAGGGGGGTTTCCACCCCCCCCCCCAAAAAAAAAAAAAAATTCTTCCTGTGCCACTGGCCATCACAACTGAGCTAGCAGAGCAGCAAGAGCAGGATAATGTCATCTCCTGACGTTTTTCATTCGCTACTCCCGTCCTATCTGCTTCAACCTAATCATTGCACTGTTTATGTTCGGTGTGCTTACAAACCTCAACACAACCAAGCAAGCAGATCAGTAACGAAAGGTTTCATGCATACTGCAGGTGGAGATATGTGTCATTCCCCTTCCAAGAGACCGTATACTGGTCCTTTCATTTCAGCACTTTCAGCGCAGCTTAAGAAACTAGGGTCTGTAGAATTACGTATCTATGTATTTTCGGGTAAAGGAACACACCACCTGATCTTTACCCAGTGATGTTGCGCCTCAGATATGCGTAATGTTTGCTTTTTGATCGACACTGTACACAAGTATGTACCTAGCCACCAGTTCAAGATGGCTGGGCGTTCGGCAAGTGGTTCAACTTTGGCCGGGTGGCTAAATAGGGTGACAGACAGACAGACCAAAATTTCTGCGTTTAAGTTCCCCAAGAAAGACTATCATCTTTAAGAAAAATGAGGGTATAGGACGTGAAAAGCAGGCTCACTTGTATGCGAACAGCGTGAAGAAAATCCTGCACTGGGCCAGCACGATCCACACGGCGGGCGTGACGTAGTGCAGCGCGATAAAGAATATGTTGTTCGTGAGCATGTAGATGAGTGAGGGAACCAGGAACTTGGACGAGGGACGCATGCGCAGAGAACCGCTCGTGACCATGCGTACAGCGGTCACGAGAACGCACTTGAAGACCTCGGTCAGCGCCACCATCAGCGACTGGTTCATCGGGTACGAACCTGCGTCACAAATAAGCAGATACAAATGAAACCAGTTTATACACATCCTGACGTACACTTTTTTTCTGTTCCCAACACTGATGCAACACAGTTTCCTTAACAGAGGGGTCTTTCATCTCTTCGTCAGTATGTGAGGTGTTTGGATTGTCTTTTGTCAGCTGGAAGGATTTCTCTGGACTCGTGCGTCTGCAGGTCTTCAGCAGACAACCCAAGCGGTAGTCCATCTGGCAGCCCAAACTGTAGTGTGCGGTGTTTTGATTGTCTGTGGACAGCCGGAATGATTTTCCTGGACGTATGTCCGCAGGTTTTCATCAAACAACCCAAGCGGTAGTCCATCATCAAAGTGGCAGTCTGGCAACCCAAACAGTAGTGTGTGAGGTGTTTTGATTGTCTGATGATAGCCGTATGGTTTCTCTGGACTCGTGTGCCCGCAGACTTTCATCAAGCAACCCAAGTGGTTGTCCATCATCAAAGTGACAGTCTGGCTACGTTAATCCATAAGCACGAACTGGACACAGACATGAGAAGAGCACTTACAACAGCGCCTCTTTGTGTGCTGTATCTTTCATGCCTGCGTTTATTCTGTAGACGTTTATGTCGTTCTTACATGGTAGTGTATGAACCACGATAACCAAACGAAGCGCATTTGTTAACATTTATCTACATGTCATTATACTGATTTTATATAGCTACAAGGACTATAGTATATGAGCTTCCAAAGTGGTGTACAAGAAGTATATATGCAACGTTAAAGGGACACTGAAACGGTTTTGACGATTTTGTACGAACACATTGAGCCGGTAGAGCAAGTCCTAAGGATCATTTACAGACCGATTTAAGCTCTGTGCGTAAAACAGTGTAATTTATTACAAGGCTTTGAAGCTGCGAATCTCCACCGATCACAGCGGCTCAGCCAAACGCGTTTTCAAACCACCCACTTCCAGTGCGCGTCGTATTGGAAGCGCGACGTCACGTAGGCGGCTGATCTGATTGGATATGTCCAGTACACGTCACTGAACCTCCTGTGGGCAGCGAGCGTCGTCTGCCTGTGTTACAACGTACTCCGTGTTGACGTGAGCTGAGCGACAGTGTTTATCTCGAAGTTTCTTTTCTTGGACATAATTAATTTCCTAGCCGCGTTGTGTACCACATATCTAGCAATTTCTAGCAATTGGTGACTTGTAAAGCTGCGAAATCGTGCAATGTTCGTGAGGCATCTGGCGAGCGGAATCCCTTCAGCTCGTCGCTGCAATGAGCGTCGCGCTCTCACTATCCGTTCAACGCCACGATCCACGTTTTTGTGGCTTTATTTTTGTTTGTCCGCATGCTTTTGCAGATTGTCGCCGTACAAGAGAATAAAATAAGATGGATGGATGGATGGATGCTATGAGCGTCCCCTTTATAACGGGGCGGTGACATGTCTGCCACCAGGCTCGAAGGCGAAAAAAAGAAAGAAAAAAAAAATAAAAAAAAATAAACTTCCTTGTTTCATGTTGTCCTAATGCCTTATCTACATTGATTAAATCTACGTTATTATACCAAAAAATATAAATTCACGGTCCATCTCTCTGCCTCTTAAGGCAGAATGACCTTTTTTTTTTCCCCAGTTATTTATTTTTGTACTTTATCTCTACTTTTCTGCCACCAATACTCTAACCGTCTCTTACTTATTTCTATCGCGGACGTGTTCAGCTTTCCATTGTTGTCCCTAAAACCCAAGGCTTCATGTAGACTCGTGCCCACACGTATACCTGGGTGAATATCGCCACATTCAATCAGTACATGTTCCATCGTTTCCTTAGTTCCCCCGCAGCATGTACATTGTTCTTCTTCGTTACTGAATTTCGCTTTATAACTACGCGTTCTAAGGCAGCCCGACCTTGCTTCAAACAGTAAAGCGCTTCCCCTTGAATTATCATAAAACCTTTCCCTCCTTATTTCGTTTTTTCCTTTTCGGTAGTTACTCAGAGCCGGCTTCTTTTCCATCGCTGTCATCCAATAAGTCCTCTCCGCCTCTCTGACCTTCCGCTTAATGCTCCTTGTTGCCATATCGCCCGCACTGCCAGCCGTATATTTACTGGTGAGCCTCCTAGTTCTTTTTCTCCACTGCGTGTCAACGCTTTTTCTATACAAATACCTGAAAACCTTCTCTGCCCATCTACTCTCCATTCATTTTCCTCAGCCTCTCTTCGAATCTCATTTTGCTCTGCGCTTCCCTCACTTCAAAGCCTGTCCATCCCATATCACCCTTTACCGCCTCATTTGTCGTCTTCCCGTGAGCGCCCAACGCGAGGCGGCCCACCGTCCTTTGATTTACATCCATTCCTGATTGCACCTCTGACTTCATGCACACCACTGAGTTCCCAAATGTAAGCCCCGGAACCATCACACCCTTCCACAGCCCTCGAAGCACCTCGTACCTATTGTATCCCCATAAAGCTCTGTGCTTCATAATTGCAGCATTCCTCTTTCCCTTTGCTACCGATGCTTTCTCTTGTACTTCCATATATCTATCCCCCTCATTTACCCATACTCCGAGGTACTTGTACTCGCTTACCCTCGGTATTTTTTGGCCCTGTATTAAGACCGTATGGTCTCCGTGATCATTGAATACCATCAATCCACATTTTGTTGCACTAAATCCTAGTCCTAGAGCCTCACACTCCCTTCC
The DNA here is from genome assembly GCF_013339695.2 of Rhipicephalus sanguineus. Lineage (NCBI taxonomy): Eukaryota > Metazoa > Arthropoda > Arachnida > Ixodida > Ixodidae > Rhipicephalus > Rhipicephalus sanguineus. The sequence goes on along the minus strand of NC_051185.1, from coordinate 23,909,392 downwards.
GCATATATCTGCCAGTCGCTGTATATCATCTTGACTGTCCGCAAATAAGACAATATCATCAGCATAAAATAGACCAGGAAGCTTCTGCTCAACCATCGCTCCGACCTGTTTGTGTGACAAATTAAATCCAATGTTGCTACCTTCTAGCGCTTTTTCCATCCTCGCCATGTACAGCATGAATAACAGCGGGGACAGAGGGCATCCCTGTCTCAGCCCCTTGCTAATTTCAACGCTGTCCTTGCCACTTATTCCTTCCCATTCTATACAAACTGTATTTTCTCGGTATATTTCCCTCAAAAGCTGTACACAGTCGTCACCTATGCCCACTTCCTTCAATATATCCCACAAAATTTCCTGATTAACGTTGTCATACGCCCCGGTGATATCTAGATAAGCTACGTATAAGGGCCTGTTTTCTATTTTAGATATTTCTATGCACTGGGTAAGAACAAACAGATTATCGTCTAACCGCCTGTCGATTCGAAATCCATTCTGAAGTTCTCCCAAAATATCATTTTGTTCTACCCACGCTTCTATTTTTAATTTTACTGCCTGCATCGCCAACCTGTATAGCACCGATGTAATTGTTAGCGGTCTATACGAGCGAATGTTATCCTTTTCTCCCTTGCCTTTATAGATTAAGTTCATTCTACTTTTTCGCCAACTGTCTGGTATTTCCCTCTTCTGCAAGCACTTTTCTACGGCTTTCAGCAGTGCTTCTTTAGTGTTATGTCCGAGTTCGTTAATGAGGCTGACGGGAACCCCATCTAAGCCCGGAGTAGTGCGCTTAGGAATTTTTCCTTCGGCCTTCTTCCAATTGAAATTCTCTAGTACTACATCTTCGTCGGTCGCACTCCTTTGCGTACTTTTACTCACCGGGGGAATCCCCTGGGGGACCTTTTTAAACGAATCGGCTGTTATCTTTCGGATGTAACCTAGCGCTTCATATCCTTCCAATTTATTTCCTCCTTCATCTACCATATGCTGTTGCATTGTGACAGACTTCCTACCCAGCGCTTTTAGGTGGCTCCAAAATATCCTAGGCGCGGCCTTCTTCTTTTCGCGAATCTCTGTCATCCAGCGTTCACTTTCACCTTTAATTTTTGCCTCGACTAATTTCTGCACAATGGATTTTGCTCTAAATATATTTCCCATATTTGGTTGACTTCGTCCTGTGGCCGCTTCTCCTTTTTTGCCTGTCTGTGCTCCCGTGATGCCTGACGTCGCATCTCGATTGCTTCCCGGATTTCTTTGTTCCACCAACTTTTTGGCTTTTTCTTTCCTTTCCAACAAATAGTTTTCTTCTCTATTTCCATTTCTTTCGTGATTACATGTAGCAGCTCACTATACTTCCAGTCTTTGACTGGTAGTTCGTCTACTTTTTCCTCGACTCTTGCGGCTATATTTGTTATTTGTTTGTCATTTAGATACGAGCTGCCAAACTTTGATTCTGTGTTCTTATTTTCAGTTTTATATCCCATTTGTAATATTATGCGTTTATGATCACTACCCAAGCTGTTAATGCCTTCTTCGTCTATTCTCATCTCTCTAAGTTTGTCATATATTCCTTCTGTCATGAGACAGTAATCAATGCTCGATTGCCTGTTTCTGACTTCCCACGTGATCTGCCCCTCACACTTAGGCCCCACGTTAACTATCTCAAGACTATGTTGCTCGCAGAGATCTAGCAATAACTTGCCATTGGTGTCTGAATATCCGTCAAGGTCATGAATGTGAGCGTTCATGTCCCCTAGAAGGATTATCTCGGCATCATGACCAAATTCTTTAATATCGGTGCTTATGCATTTCACTATCTCCAGATTCTTTTCTCTGCAGTTATTCCCTGTCCACAAGTAAGCTACACCTAGCCACGTTTTCTTTCCACCTACTGTGCCCGAAACCCATATGTGCTCTGAACACGTTTGTTTCACTCTCTCCCATTTTGTTCTGCTATGAATTAGCATTCCAACCCCCCCACCTCTCCTTTCTGATGTGATCCTGTTACATCCTTCCCAAACATAATTTTCAATATGTGGTGGCTCTTCCAAGTCTCTAAGGTGTGTTTCTGTAACCGCATAAACACCTATCTGTTCCTTGTTTAACTGTCCCTCAATCTCTAACCATTTTGCCTTTTTTCTGCCACCCTGCATGTTAATGTAACTAATTGCAACACGCGCCTTCTCCCTTCTTTTACCTTTTCTCTGTTTTTTCGCTATACTACCTGTCAAAGAGTCCCCCTGGTTGTTTTCCTCATTACAAGCTACCATGGGCACCGAAGGGCCCGCGTGCCCCCCAAAAAAGCTACTGCGCTTCCTGCAAGACGCCAACCCACCTCATGGCCAAGCCTCCTGTCGAAGTGTATTCCGTCTCTTCGAAAACCACCCCACCTGTGCACCTCTCTGTTTATTTCCACTACCTCGATGCCTTTCTCTCTACTCATCTGCCATATCTCTTTGTTTGCGTCGACAACCGCTCTTTGCAGGTTGCCGTCACGCACCGGTACCTCCGGTATTGTGCATACCACTATCTGCACCTGAGGGGAAATGGCGCGCATGTCATCGACACCTTTCGCCAATGTGGTCGCTAGTTCGGCTGATTCGTTACTCAAGACGTCGTTTAGACCTCCCGTGATTATCACGAGGTTACGTCCATTAGACTTAGTTGCGAGTTTTGCGTTAGCTTGTTTCATCACTGATCCCAGCCTATGGCCCGGGAACTTCCCTATTAAAACTCGTTTGTCACCTCTCACCCTTTCCTTGACTGCTTCTGCGCATGTAGCTAAATTCGAGTCCCCGGCGATTATCACGTGATCCGACTTTTCTGCTGGACTGTCCCGCACCTGGCCACTGCACCTGTTACTAGCGCGTGCTACTGCTCTTGTTTTGTCCCCTCCCGTTCCCAAGACTACTTCGCGGAAGGTGGGTCCTGTGACCCTTGCACCTGTCTTTTCCAAACCTGTTTCCCCCTTCGCGCCTACCACTGTGGGGGTCGATGCCCCATTGTTCCCGCTGCCGCTTGCTTCCTTGTTCCCCGTGGCTACCTTTGCTGGCATGGCTACCTTTGCTAATCCCTCCTCGGCTGACTTAAGCCTTTCCGCCATAGCCATCGTTTTTTCCCGTTCTGTCGCCACCGCTTTCTCCAGCTCGGAGATTCTCACCATGAGCTCATTCTGGGCGGCCATCATTATTTCCATCTTCGCCTCTAACTCGCATTGCTTACACTTGGCGTCAGCTCTCTCTGTCGTCTCATCCTCACAAACCTCTATTTTCCGCCCCATTCCGCATCCTGAACACTTTACGGTCTTTTTGACCATGGCTATAGGTCGTTCGCGCGGAGGATTAGATACACTTAAAGCCAAATGATATCACAAAACTCCGCTGATACTCCGCAAGTATGTTACACTTCAAAGCACCCGTGCACCTTTCAGCCACGTGGTGGCCGAACAAACAAATATTAAAAAAAAACACCCGAAGCGACTGTCACACCACTTTGTACCAACAGTACAAAGTTGTAAGCTCTATTAAGCTGCAATCTAGTGGCTTAACTAAGAAAACAAGCTCGAATCGTGCAAAAAAAAAAAATCCACTTATCTGACGCTGTCATTCCGGAGCCCACGAAAAACACGTCCGTCCTCTAGCAGCAACGACGCAGCCAAACCAGGCCAAACCTCTTTCTCTTTCCTCTCCCTTCCGCCACCTTGCGGGATTCCGCAGAACTCTGCTGGTAGTGTGGCGGCACCTGTCGGAGCAGATATCAACCACTTGGCACAGGGCAGGCGCTGCGAGCGCCTGCCCTGTGCCAAAAGGGATTAGGAACACCTACTTACTTACTTACTTACTAACCACTCCGCGAGCTTCGTCTTTGTTGGGCCTCCGAGATTGCGCGCAACCCGTCGGCGCACAGAGACCATGACTGGGCGAAGCTCAAACCGTCGAGTGCGCTCATGAGAGCGCTGCGATCGCCGGTGATGTCAGGGTGTCTGTGAGTTGAGGGTGCAAGGCAGTGGTGAGGAGGAGGGTATAGATATAAATTCCGTAGCGGCCTTTGTACACACTGCGTCGCTTAATTTCTGGTGCGAATGATTTGGGGATGCTCCTGCCTAAACGCTGACAAAACTTCAAAAAACCGTTTTCAGGGTCCCTTTAAGGCTGTAGATTCGCTGTTGTAAGAGCCAGAAAAGTCCCTGATAACATATTTTGGAGACATCTCCAGGATAGCTTTAGCGAGGAGGGTTCAAGCCAACTATGAGACGAGTACAGAGAGACGTGCGACACACCGCGTACGTCTTTCTGTCCTCGTCCAAGTACTTAGCTGGAACCCTCCTCGCTATGTGCAACCAACGAGCTCAGGCTCATTATGACTCCACATCGCCAGACCTTGACATTCAAGCTCTGCACCGTGCTGTAGGACTTACCGTGGTTATAGTAGCGCAGCGAGTAGCTGCAAACCATCTTGTTGACGTCAATGAACGTCGAAGCCGCGAAAAGCACCAGCACGACGGGCAGTGACGTCCGCTCGCGGCGCTCCAGAGACGACTTCGGCGAGTCTGTCTCCACCTGCGGCAATTGATCGTGAAAACGAGAGAGCTCGTATGTGCATAGGAAAGCAAGAGAGCAACCGGAAGAGAGTTTCTGGTTTTGCTACCGTGCACTTTGGGGTAGCAAAACCCCACACCCGTACTCGTTCGGACCGAGCCGTCATTGTTTAACATACAGGGCTATGGCCATGCAGGTTTTGGCGACAATGGCGGCCGAGGACCACCGATGTTACATCTATTTGCTTCCCACCTCCACCCCCGGAAAGCCGGGGACCAAAGGCAGGCCGTTGCGAGAGACGTCAGAGCTTGATTTCCATTTTCATATCCGTTGCAAGCTTGTTTTCTTGCGAACTTGACCAATGGGGAGCAGGGGGGCGTGCACTAAAGCTTGCCCCCCCCCCCCCGCTCTTCCAGTGGACGCCTATGCACATGCATGGGTATGCCTTTGGACACCTATGCATGTGCACGCTTATGCATATCCGGAACTGATAGGCGATGTCGGTACAGCTTTCAAGGTGTCTGTGTGTCCCGTTCAATGGAACATAAGCACAGCGTCCCGTCTGCCGGATATTACACCGCACGAGGGAAACAACTTGTGCACGACAACAGCCTGCGCGTCATTCGTAATACCGTTGTTAATGCTATTGTTACGGAAACTTGTTCAATTCTGTCCCAGCTCTGTTGTCAACTTTGGCGCACGAACTGTCCGACATTTTTATCCGCAGAGGCCTCCCAGAGTACTCACTTAGCTATAAACGCGAAAGGGGTTTCTTTCCTGTGAATATAGCTAAGGTCTGAAGCTAAAAATAGCCCTTCTCCCTGTTCCTGAAGGTGCGGCTCAAGAATGATACTACTGATAACGATTTCTCTTTCGAAAATCACGAAGCCAGAAATAGCCACGATTCAGGTGGCAATATCACAATGTAATGGTAATGACAAACCAAGTATATTAAAGATATGTATGCGAAAGTATGAAAAGAGCTTGTGCTAAATGAAATACAATGTAATAATGTATTGCTGTAATAGCATTTAGCCAGTCTTGCATAAACATAATAAAAATAGCTCGTACGCAAATCTTACTCTGTTGCCTCCTTTCCCCTCAATCCTAATCTTAACATGCATACATAGTCGTGTCAGTTAGTATTGCTGGTGGATATGTTTACTTCTAAGGAAAAAGAGAAAAGCCTCTGTAACTTTTGTATAAGTATATCCAATATATGTGCAGTTTGATAAAGTAGCGTGGGACGAAGCTATGCGCAATACAGAAGGGCGCCGTACGCGTCAGCGTCGTTATATGCGGAAGAAAAGTATAACACATAAAATAAAACGTCGCACTTAAAAGCATTACGAAAACGGTTTAGGTGCATTAGCAGCGTCATAAAACCTTCGTAAGCGTCTTAATTAAGAAACGCTTTCATGGGGTTGATCTTTAAAAGCAGCGCCATATACACGAAGAAGCGTCGATGCATTTTCACTTTTGCAAAGCTTGCTTGCTTTCTTCGGATTCAACCAACAAGGGGGGTGCGGGGGGGGGGGGGGTGAGACTTTGCCATTTACCCCCACCGCTGATAGAGAACCCTGCTCACGTCTATGCAATCAAGTGAAAGTTTATGTTTATTTGTTGGTCGTGTATGGTCACATGGCTGCTTTACAAGCGATACACGGAAGGTATATACACATCCGCATAAGCATATACTGTGCGCGCATTTCATATCCATGCATTGAAAAGTACCTGGCATCCTTCTGATGGCATTATATGTAGAGGACATACTGGAACAAGAATTCACGAGCCTTTTTCGTCTCAAGTGCTTTCATCGCTTCTCTTATCAGCAGATGAGCTGTTTTGCATACAATAGAACGTTTGTATCATCCAGCAAAGGTGCGCAAGGGCGGCACCTCTATAATGCTCGCCTAAATGTCAAGAGGTTGTTTTATTTGCCGGATTCTACGAATGACCTTTCGGTCTGTCGTTCATCAATTGCACTACAGAGCCATATATGGTTAGATCTGAATGATGGCGCTACAGAAGCGCCGTGGGGCGTTGCCAGGGCGGTGGTTTGGGGGGGGGGGGGGTTCTAACAGCTCCCCCTAATATTTACATTTTGTATGTGTGCATACACACATACAAACACATGCACGAACTTACATAAGAGGCCCCCCCCCCCCCCCCCACCCGAAAAAAAAATTCTGGTTACGTACGCCCTTGTCGTAGGGTGTTCCAAATTGACGGCGGCAGAAGATGAATCTCCGTAAAAATAACGTAATCGGTCCTTCCATCCTCGTTTGAGTGAGGACTTCTCGCTGTAATATACTGGCATATTTACAGTCATGCACAAATGAAATAGGAACAAGTTAGCCTTAACGCGTTCTTTCGTTCTTGTTCCCGCCATTAAGCGTCATGGCGGCATGATATCTGCTTGAACGCTTATATTGGTCCAAACCATCCTAGGCACCCGCTTAATCAGCTGTCCGAGGCAGTTGCTCTCGAGTATGAACACGCGAGCGCGTGGCCATGTTTCCATGAAACGCCAGTGTATTGAACGCTACAGCGCGTGGAAGCAAGCCTGCGCATGCGCAAGGATAACTGATGGCGCGATTACATAGACGTCAGTTGACTGTTCCGTCAGAAAAATAAAAAAATAAAACGGAACTTCATCTCTGTCGCTGCTTTCTACTCAAAATAGTGCAGTTTGCATGAATAGTGTCAGTTCATTTGTCTTCAGAGTGGGGCATCCACCAGCCGTTTACGTGCCAATGCAAGGATGGCTTCGGAGCTGCGAGTCTGCTCGTCAAACAGTGCAGCGAGTGCAGTTAGGTTCAGTGCACGCAGGTTTGACACGTGAGTTGCTACATGCACATGCGCAGCGTTCTTGAACGCTTGAAGAACGCTGCACATGTGCAGCATTCTTCCAATCACTGGCGTCGCCGGGGAGGGGGGGGTCAATTAAAGGGTGTACGAATATTTAATTTTAGAACCGAATCAAATACGAATCGAATAGCGATGACAACGAATCGAATACGAATACTAATCGGATACTCTTCAAATAGTTTTCGAACAGTAAGACAATTTGAACTTTATACGGAACATGACGGCGATGGCGGTGACGGCGAAAATCATTTTTAAAAGAGCCCGATAACTCCATAATATTTTATTTGAAACAAATATTCACAAACTTTCGCCAAAGAACGTTACCGTTACTTTTAGCCTAATCGAAATACCAGAGTTATGAGGTAAAACTGAGGGAAGCTCGTCAACAGCAGCGATTTGAGCCTTTGAAATATTCAGTAACTGCAAGGTGAAATGCAGCAGTGACTACAGCAATCAGGGTGACACTTCGCCGCCTGCTTTTATAGAAAATTGAGACATATAAAAGCGAATTTTGAGCCAAGCACCACGCATACAACTAAAGATGTAATGAAACAGATAAACCTGTCATCACAACATGGGCCTCGGCACTGCAAGCATGTACACATCAATGTTGAAAGCATGCAAGAACAATTCTTTATTTAATACAAGATGAATACTGGAACTGATTAATGCGATGCAGCTGCAGCATAGTAAAAACTAAGTAAGAATGAAGTTTTCAGAAAAAAACGCCTTCAAACGGTAACCAATATACCGTCGGTGGTCTCGTAAAAGCTGGGGTTACATGTACATTGGTCATTAACCCTTTTAGGGCCGAATGTTTTCGCGAAATGCAGTCCACAAAATGTGTAATTTTTATTGCTTAAACAAATTCTTCAGACGATTCTATTTCAGAAAAAAAATTGTCTAAAATTTTTTTTGCCGTAACCGTAAAGTGACAAAAAAATCATTTTTGTTACATACACATGGTTTATGCGTAGTAACATCAAGCAAAATCTTAAATTATACGTTCTTTTATAAATAAAAAGCAAAAAAAGGTATGCATTCTATTAAACATAGCTGACAGACATACAAAAGTCAGCGTATCAGAGTACTTTTCCGGTAAAAAATGTTCGTGCTCCCTAAAACAGGAAACGCAACCACGGTGGCGTCGTTTGTGTAATTCAGCGCCGCACGGAAATAGATGTAATCGCGCCCCGGGGAGCAATTAACGAGAGACTCACAAGCGGTCACCCTTTGAGAGGTTAGAAACCAGACAGCCATCAGCTTCGCGGGCGCGAGAAGCGATAACCACCCGAAGGACGATACCGAAACCAGCCGCACCGCATGCGCTCGTTCTGATGCTGAACTGAAAGCCGCCGCGCCGCTTCAGAAGGGGAAAAAAAAAAAAAAAACAACGGAGAGATATCGGCGCATGAAAAAAATTCCACGTATTTCCGAAGCGTGGCAGCACATTCCAAACAAGAGAAATGATCGAAAAAGGGGCGCGTTTTAAACATAAAGGCTATGCCGTACATGTACGACGACAACCCTTTCGTGCCTGTTAGGTGATGCCGTAATTAAAAGAAGAAAAATGACCTTTAGCTGCTTCAAATTTTTGTTGTTTTGGGGTTCTTCCATCGGTGCTGATTATTCGAAAACTATTCGAAAAATATTCGGTATTTCGAATATGTACTAATATGTACTATTCGATTTGTTATTCGAAATTTTCGAATATTCGCACACCCCTAGTTCAAACTGCCCCCTTCCCCACCCCAAAAATGTTCAATTGTGCATCTATACACGCACACATACAAACGTACACACGGACATACATAAAGTAGGTTGCACACCCTCCACCACCACGGAACAAACGCGATCACGTGATCACTCTTCGCAGTGCATGGTCCACGTCGCGCCTGGGTCGACGCGCTCAGCTTCGTACTGTGCCCTCAGCTATGCCCTCGTAAAGCGAATAAAAACACTGAATGAAACATTGAAAATGGCGGGAGGGCAGTGGGAGGGGCTTGCTCGGTCATTGGCGGTCACGAGGGCACAGCTAAAGGTATCGCTCGCACACGCCGCGTGTATACGTGCTTTCGTCCTGTAGTTACGTACCGTAAAATCTCGAGCAAGTGCTCCCCTCCCTTTTTTCATATCCGCCAATGACCGAGCAAGCCCCTCCCACTGCCCTCCCGCCATTTTCACTGTTTCATTCAGTGTTTTTATTCGCTTTACGAGGGCATATAACGACAGTGAATGCATGCCTATTCAATAACGCATTTCACTGGACGCTCGCGCTACTCTTCCGCCGCCATCTTAAATTTTGATCCATGACTGAGCAAGCCCCCCCCCCCCCCCTCAAAATCTTGTCGGATTATCTTCCACTGTAGGGAGGTGGGGGCGCTTGCTCGGGATTCTACGGTAACGTCGGACAGATGTAGCTTCTGCGTACAAAAAAGAACAGAAAAGAAAACAAAGAAAACAAAACGACCGGTTGGTGAGCTGTGTGGTTGCACCCGATAATTAAAGTGCGGCAGGTTCACCACCAGCGGCGCCTCGTCTTGCGAGTTTCTTTTTTTTTAACTGCGTTCGCAGTCACATGGACACTGTCGACGGGTTTTTGCCGTCGCCGTCATGTTCCGTATAAAGTTCAAATCGATAGCGTCGCCTCGCGCCTCACATACTCTAAGTGGGAACAGAAGCGCGCGAGCGTTACCGACGAACGCGGCTTAGGCAGACGTGAAACGAGCCGGCCATATCCGTCGCACGGAGGGCGCATGCGATAACAACGCCTCGCGTTCGAGGCCTGCCGTCGATGGCTCCTCAAACAGACAGAAAACGCCCTGTCCGGTGGAGGGGGAGTCTGCGTCGGTCCCAAAAGGGCGCGGTCGTGCGCGCTAGCGCGCGTGCTATTTCGACAGACATCATTAGACGGCTCGTATTATCTTGTACACAGGGGTCCACTGTTAAAGGGAACATCGGAGCGTGTGGCGGCAGCTCGGCGCCACCGCCGGCCAGCGGCTGCAACGAGATTCGCGCAGATGCAGTGAGCACCGTGCCCGATGCTCTTTCGTCACGTCAACGGTTCGCTTCGCCACGATTTGCAGTGCGGAAGCAGACGGCAGCAGACGACGAAAGAGCACGACTCACAGCGCGCAGTGCGCCTGCGCGAAGCTCGTTGCAGCCGCTGGCCGGCGGTGGCGCCGAGCTGCCACCACATGCTCCGATGTTCCCTTTAACAGTGGACCCCTGTGTACATGCAGTGTTCTCACCACTTGCTTTGCGTTTTTTGAGAGGACAGACAGCACGCAAACCGCTTCGCTCCATGGAGCGCCCGTATTTCCTTACGCCAGCGTTTTGTACGGGAGATGGCGTCCTAAAGAAGTTAGCTGATATCCTTACTTCGTATAACGTTCGAATTTGTTGCTGTCGCATTCATTGCTTCGCCTTTACGGTGAAACTATGAGACTTCTTTTTGTTTTGATCGACATTTAAATTAAGCGTCGCATAAGGTGCAATTTCACGTCACAGGCGTGCGTCACTCAGCAAATGTCGGAGCGTCTGTCACAACATAGGTTTGTGTGTTTTGTGACGACAGCTGTTCGTCGATGAAAAGTGCGCAGCTCTGTCGTGCGCTGCACCTTTTCACTTCGCCTTAGCACGCTAAGCTATGGATTTCTTTTCCTTTTTTTTTGTGTCTTTGTTTTCGTCAGCTATATACTGTAAATCACGCTTCTTTCACACTCTTTTCTTTTTCTCCGTAAGTGTTAACGGCGGGTTTAAAGATCACCTGTGTTGAGTTGCAGAATTCTTTTTCTTAAGCCAGATTATTCTCAGAAGCGCACGATATCTGCACGAGAAATCAGAATGAACAACTGTCTAATTCACAGGATTTTCTTTTGTACTTATTGGACCAGAGCACACACTATAATAGACGGAATGCAGCCGCTGACTTCGAAACTCACATTCATACTAATAAATAAATAAATAAATAAAAATTACACCATCTCCCGCTAAAGGGGACCATGAGGCGATGCGAAGCCGGAGCACTTGCACGATCGCGTTCCGTTGGCGTTCGTTGGGCATGCTACCGACCTCGCGTCGTGGAACGCGAAGAGGGACGCTACGCGCGTCGTATCTTCCATCTAGCCTGGCCGTTAATTCTCACAGGGGGAGCGGGGAACGCGGTCGACAGGCGGGCGAGAGGGCGGCAGCGTAGGAGAGGAGAGAGAAGGGGAGGGGACGCGCATGCGCTCGAGCTCATCGCGGCGTTGCGCAGGAGAGAATTTCGGCATGTCTAGCCCGCGTTTCAAAGGAAGAGTGGAAAGGGGGAGGGGAAGGGGAGAGGGTATGCGCATGCGCAGTAAGGGTGGTCACGCCGCACACCACCACCTCCGGATTGAGCTCCGCCTTAAGATACTTCGCATCTAATAAATAAATAAATAAATAAATAAATAAATAAATAAATAAATAAATCTGCGCCCAAGTACTCCGTACAGATGACTAACCAACGCAGCTGAAACGTGCGGCCCCGGTGTTTATCATGAGCTGAGATCTATTCAATCTATCCAAGTGTCTTGTGTCGTAGCTCTTGAGTTCTCTGTGACTACATTTAAGAGATTCGTGCTTCAAACTTTGGCTTTGGTGACGTTAGCTTAAAGGATATTAAGAACACCTGAAGGATTTTATGGCTAAGGGTTCATGCTGCGGCGGGTATAATCCTTAGCTATATATGCTAACAAAAGCGGAAAAAGAAAGTAGTGCAAGCGCGGAGACCCTTCGAGGTGGCGTATGCTAGCATTGCTCTCAATTGCACCAGAGTGGTAGATTTTGTGTGGTGTCTGTAGTGTAGGCTCGCGGAGCGCCAGCATTTTTAACCTCCTAGCTTCGTAATAAATACACAACAAAAGAAGTTAGCTACTGCCATCACTGACCAAGTGCTTCATAAGCGTGAATCTGAAGTCGCCATTTTTTAACTCGCTTTGTCGATTCGGTACAAGCTCGACTACTCCCACTCACTCACAGCTGCTGTTGCTGCACCTCGGGCATCTTGAATCTCGAGAGTATAGATGCCTTGAGAGAAATAGATATAATGTTATAGAGAGGTTTAACAGGAGTCGAAGCGGTCTGCTACCCTGCACCGAAGAAAGGAGGGAGGTTAACCAGGTTGCACCCGGTTTGCTACCCTGCGCGGCGGGAGAGGGAAAGGGAAGGGTAATAATAGAGAAAAAAAGAAGGAAAGAGAGGAGAACTGATACAACGCCTGCATAGCAGTGTTCACCGCGCATACTCAGAATGTTTTAAATTGCGATCTGTCACCGAGTACGGTTCGACTTCGACTGTCGATCATCTCGCCCTCTGAGGAGCATTTCCTCTAAGGGAGGAAAGGATGAACGTAATCAGATAATGTTCAAGGCTATGCGCCCTACATGCCGACGCCGGGGTACTGGAATTGAAATCTTTGTTTTACGTCCCGAAACCACGATATGATTATGAGGGACGTCGTAGTGGAGGGCTCCGGAAATTGCGACCATCTGGTGTTCTTTAACGCGCACTGACATCGCACGGAACACGGGCCTCTAGCATTTCGCCTCCATCGAAATGCGACCGCCGCGGTCGGGATCGAACCCGCGACCTTCGGGTCAGCAGCCGAGCATCGTAACCACTGCTCCACCGCGGCGAAAGGACTCTGTCAATCGTTATGCATCCTGTACATATTGTCTTCGCAAAAATAAATAAATAAATAAATAAAATACAGTTCAGACAAAAAAGTCATACCTGAAGCCGACTTTCCATTTTCCGAACGCTGTGCTTCGTGGAGTTCGACGTGCAGTCAAAGTTGAAGGGGAAAAAAAAAGAAAAAAATGGCTGCTATTCGCGACTCCAGCAATTCATGCGGCACCTAGCGGCATTGGGAGGAAACTGCGCACGGAGGTCCAAAACAGTCTGGACGCCATAAGTACCGTATTGGCTGCAGTCGTGGGCGGTAAGATGGAGCCGCCAGTAAAGAAAAAAACGAACGGCCAAGCAGTTCTGCTGTGTTCCTCAGTGCGTGTCTGCGAGACGGAAAGATAGCGCTATTTCTTTTCATGCATTTCCTTCCGAGGCCAAAGACCGAAGCCGCAGAGCGCGGTGGATTGCGAATCTTCGCATCGGCAAGGCTGTTACGCCGACGATGACCGTTAGCTCGCGGCATTTTGCACAGAATGATTTCTTCTTTCCAGGTGAGACACAATTATAAACTTGTGAACTAGAACCTATTACATGACCATTGTATCTCGCGACTTTACATGTCGCTGCGGCGCCTGAAGCATGTCAACAAATGTGGCACTGCGAGGTCTCGGTGCGTCATGTGCACTTGCGATTGAGCTGTACCTTATTTTCTTTGTATGTTAACCGGAATACGAGGACTTGATCTATTGGGCACACTTGCGACTATTTGCTGCATGTATCATGCCGCAGTTCGAGCACGTGTGCGACCTTTGAACGGTGTCTGCACTGCTCGCGTCTTCTGCACTACACGTGGCGGCAACCCGGAAGGCATCCTATGCACTTTCCAGCACAACGCTCGCGCATCGTGAACGGGTGTAGGAAGTCTTAGTTTTACTTCTGGCGTGCCAGCAAGTTCGGGGAAGCGATCATTGTAACCTTGGCACTTATTGAAAGCGCAGTCTCTTGCATGGCACGGACGAATTCGCAGTGCACTCAAAAAGCTCTCCGCGCACGAGCACGGATTTGTCTTCCAATCACGCACGAATGTGTCCACGTGATGCTGGTATTTCACTCAGCCGGTTTATTACAGTAATCGGCGGCATGCACGCCACCCTCGCGACAATTTTACTCGCCCTTGCAAGTTAAGGAAAACCAACCGCATCCACTTTTTGCTGGCGTATACCGTATTACAAGTGCGGTATTAGCACCTAAAGTAGCGTTATGTAGATTATTTCGATTATGCTGACGTCAGTGTCATAAGCATTCATCATTTTATTTTGTTACAAGCAACTTTAAACTGTGTCTTGCAGATGCTACGTTTGGTGTGCAATGTTTCATAACACTCCAAACATGACCCTAATCTGCTTGCAAGTGCCCTTTCTTTTTCCTAAAAACATTGTGTTTCTGTTGCGAAAAACTAAATGCAACGCACATCGACACATAAAGCTTAAACAATTTATTTTTCAGATGTCCCATGCCAGCGAAGACGGCTAAAAAACAACGCCGTACCAAGCCAGAACCAGAGCCCATATAGTATTGTTGTTGTTTATCTGACTATATTTAAAATAAAATGTGAGTTGTGTCGGTGTAATGCAAAAGACTCCTTCTGTGAGACTCCACTCCCCCTGTGGAATCCGGTTGGGGGAGAGGTCTTCTACGGCTCCCGTCTACCTATGCAAGCGATGCCGGCCTGCAACCGCTGGTCTGCAAACTGCTGGTCTGCAGCAGCTCCTTGTACGTCGGACACGATGAATGACGAAGCGCGAACTGCGTTAGAGGAATGAAAAAAAAAAAAACGAGTTCGGAATAGGAGCAGGGTCAGTTACGTTATGCTAGCCTAGTGAGCTTGCTCTGCGTTACGATGCGCGTCGATGTAACTAGTCACGGGTCACATACCTGTAACAGTGGATCAAGCCAGCCGAAATGTGCTTGCACTTCGCGGACAGTCCAGCTGTGCACGAGCACTTCGCTTCAGTGATGGAAGGCTCCCAGAAAACACCGGCGATTCGAACGAGGATCTCGTGTGGGTCTGCAGTCGCGCCGGATGTTCGCACACACAACGCGACCACTTCCAGCATGCCGCTCGCGCTTGCAGGATCACTGGTTCCTACTAAAATGAGATGTTCAGCATCGACAACCCGCTCCCTTTCTACAAAACATCGCGAACTGCAGTCACATTGCAAAAAAAGTTAACATTTGTGTCAGAGACAGCGGATGCGGGGGCAGGGTTCTATTTGGTGTCGCAGAAGTCTGTTGCCAGACTCGGGGGTTAATGTTGCCAGACTGCCGCCAGATTTGGCGGATAAATTTACCCCTGCGGTTTCAGCTTTCCCGTACGGCTTCTGTGTCATCCGCGGTGCATTTCGAAAGTGCCTGTGCGACATCGGCCGTTTTAATGAGCGGAACGAACGGACCCCACGTGTTGCAGAAGTCGGGACGCGTTTTTTCGCTGCGTGCGCCGTACAATTAAGATATCTGACTCGAAGTAGGGAATCCACGCGCAACGACTCGTTTGAGTCCACGTACGCGTAGGGGAACCTGAATTAATCGCCGAAGCCCGGACACGCGTGTGCGCCGTGTTGCAATACATCGGACTCGTGTCCCCGAAGTACAGATTATCTCCGTAGCTGTGCGTGCCGTGTCGACCATGCCCAACGACGCTCACACTTCCGATCGCATCGCTCGACGAGTATGAAACATACATACCACGGCTGGAGAATTGATGCACGTCGCATATATCAGTGCTAGCTACGCCCGTAGGCTGCTTTATCGCCGCTGCTGGACGACACTGCTAGGTCTGAGCTGGTGGTGGGAGGCGCGCGACTCGTGGAACTGTAAATGGGGGGCCCTACATGGAAGAGGGGCTCCACCCACAATAACCACAAACAACCAAAATTCCAATTAATGCATGTTTATTTTCTCCGGGCTTGAAAGAGCGCTATCAAAAAGTAACAAAAATGAATGAAAACAAAGCAAAAAAAAAAAAACCGCACACAGCAGGTTGATCAATCTGCATTTGCCGCACTCTTCAAAGGGGATACCGGCGTGCGATGGCCTCGATGAGCCGAAGGAACTTGTCCTTCACGTTGGGACGTGCGTTCACGGACCTCCACCACAGCCAGGCGAGGTGAGAACGCATCAGAGCGGGAGTCGTTTTGTTGCCGTTGCGAACAAGTCGTCGTTTTGCTTTCTGCCACTCGCTTTCGATGTGTTGCGTGTTGGCGCCTGTTGCAGGGTCGATGAAGTTGACGCTGTGGTTCACGGTGTGCCAGTCGAGGTTTAGCGGCGTCCCATTGGCATTCACGAGGCCGGGTATGCACCGGTATGCGGCCCACTCGTCACTGAACACCGTCGTGCCGGGAAGAGCGTTCTTTGCGATCAGAGGACCAAGGGTGGCCGCGTCTCTTTTGTCGACCTCGAACAGCCTTGGCTCCTTCGTGGACACGCACAGCATGCCGAAAATCCACGGGCCCTTGTCTGACACACCACCGTGGTTGTTGCGGCGCCTGGGGGGAACATTGTCGCCAGTCAGAAGGCGGCCTCGGTTCGCCTTGCGTCGTCCCCTCATCAGGCACTCGTCTATTCGGACCACCTGTCCTACTCCTCCCATCGGCGGCTGTTCGAGAAGCTCTGCGAGAGTCACTTCTCTGACATAATTTCTCCAGTCGGTCCGCGTGGTGTTACTCATCTTGTACTCCTTCTCTATGAGTTCCTTCGTGTTCCTCGACGAGAACCCTTTAATCATTGCGTAGGTCAGCCATATCACCCCTCTTCGAGCGATTTTTACGTTCGGACGTCCAAGTACGTCTCGACAAGCAAAAAGGAGCCTTGCCCCTGCCTACCGTGCAGGGCGTCCGTCCCGCGGAGCTGAGACAGCTGCTTTTTGCACCGATTGCACTTGAAGCTCGGCCTGATCCCTTTCTTGCATCGGCGATTGTAAGTGACGACTTCTCCGTCGCATCCTGGCTCGCCTGGATTAAAGCCGAGGTCCTTGCATATCCCCCAGTACTCGCAAGCCGATGGCCGCCCTTGTAGTGTTCCGGTTGCCTGGGGTCGAGCAGATGGCGTCGGCACCAGTCCAAATTCACGAAGAAAGGCCTCTTCTGCGGCAGGGTATCTGATGATGTCGGCGATCTCGAGAATGCTGGGGTCCATACGTGGCGTGGCCATGACGAACCGCTTCCTGACTGGGGACAATGTTGATTGCATTGCTAACGTTACGGCATTTTATAAGGCTCGCTATGTGAAAGGCGGGGGAGGGCGGCCGAGACAGAACGCACCAAATAAGGGCATTTCGATGGGTGAATTGACCAAATATGAGCATTTCGACGCGCGTTCCGTCGACGCGTACTTCGGGGACACGAGTCCGATGTATTGCAACACGGCGCACACGCGTGTCCGGGCTTCGGCGATTAATTCAGTTTCCCCTACGCGTACGTGGACTCAAACGAGTCGTTGCGCGTGGATTCCCTACTTCGAGTCAGATATCTTAATTGTACGGCGCGCGCAGCGAAAAAACGCGTCCCGACTTCTGCAACACGCGGGGTCCGTTCGTTCCGCTCATTAAAACAGCCGATGTCGCACAGGCACTTTCGAAATGCACCGCGGATGACACAGAAGCCGTACGGGAAAGCTGAAACCGCAGGGGCAAATTTATCCGCCAAATCTGGCGGCAGTCTGGCAACATTGACCCCCGAGTCTGGCAACAGACTTCTGCGACACCAAATAGAACCCTGCCGATGCGGGGACCTCCGTGAATCCGCCATGCTGCGCAGTGTGGCCAGACCGCGCCAGACTCTGCAGCGCCCTCTCATGTTGATTTGAGTTGCGATATTCCAAGCTATCGACGAACGGGCGTAGGGCGCACACTCTTAAATTAGTCACTTTTAGGCATCGCAAATACGACAACGGAAAACGCCGATCCACACAAGTTCAACTCGCTTCCTCTCAAAGCGCTCGCGTACGCTCCTTGGAAATTCTCATGTTGATAATATCTGCACTTTGCACAAACGCTAATCGGGTTTCGAAACTAACACAGCTGGTGAAAGCGGGCGTCTAGGGAAGCAGAAGAATGCAGCAGGCGTGAAACGTGTGTTTGTGTTAATACACTGGCTTTTTTTTTTTTTGAAAATGGCATGCGTCAGCAAGAAAATCTGTTCGCTGCCGTTCGTTGCCGTGACGTAGTCACGGGCGGTCGGTGAATGCCTAAAAGACGACGACTTGGCTTCTGCTAGGAGTACGCGAACATGGGAAATTATAAGCCCGATGTGAATGCTGTTCGAAGATGTCGAATATTCGCTGCCTCTAGATCTACAGCTAAAACTCGATCTAACGAAACCTGATTTTACGAAGTTCCCGATATAGCGAAGAAATTTTCATTCCCCGGCAAGCACCCGCGCTGTTAGATGTCATCAACCCGAATGAACGAACTAAATTGGCCACAAGACCCGATTTAACGAAGTTCTTCCTGAAATAATTCAGCAAAAAAACCGGTTATTTTCTAATTTTGGCAGAGACGGGTTTTTCTTCGAGTTCTGGCTCTAATTCTATCGCGTTACAACATCTAAGCGTCCTAGCCACGGCCCTAGATTTATTTTGATGAGGCTGCACCCACGCAAAGAACAACGGATCCAGCAGTCGGTAGCGCTCTGTACGTACCAAATGGGGCAAGGGGCGGCGGTGGTTGATTTCGTTATTTCGTGGTTTGTGCGAATGATAGCCCCGATCGTCTTCTCCTAACTTTCTAGCTCGGCCTTCTCGCACAACTACTAACATTCGTTCGCCGCGTCTTTGCGTTTCGGTAGCCTGTCATAGCTTTATTTTAGATATGGAAGGAAAATTTAGATATTGAAAATTTTAGATATGGAAGGATCGAGAAATTTTTTTCCCGAGTCTTAAAACTGCTTTGCAAGAGGACGCTACACAGGCTTCATGTCGGGAAGGAACCACATTAACATGTGTAATGTAGCGTGGTAGAAGAGTAAAATAACAACCAGACACAACACAACACGGATTCTGTAACCAGGTGTCACACAATGCGAATTGCGCAATGAGTGGGTCGTTGAATGCTTCCAGCCCATTACAAAGGACTGTCATAATTCTTCATCGTCATCAGCCACAGCATCAACAAAGTCCACATAATGTCTTACAGGTGTTTAGCGGGTACTACGGTTCTCCGCAGATGACGAAAAATTGCATAGTGGCTGCTTCCCCACTTCATAAAAATTATGATGATTTATAGCTTAGTGTGTTCCTCGCAGGAACACTTCTATTGGTTGCCAAGGGAGCCCATAAGGCTCCCATGATCCATTTCCTCAGGGTCTGAATAAAGTTAATTCCCCCCTCTCTCTCTCTTTCTCACGTTAACGTATGTTATAAAGCGTGGTGGGAGAGTGAAATAACGACCGGGTGTCACACAATGCGAATTTACACAACTAGTGGGTCATTTAACGCTTCCCACCCATTACAAAGGGCTCAGCCGTAATTCTTCATCGTCATCAACCGTCGCATCAACAACGTACACATAATGCCTTACAGATGGCACCTAGCTTCTCCGCAGAATGATGAATAATGTCGTGGTGGGTGCTTCCCAACTTCACAAAAATTATTTCTGGCGTAGTGGGTACGTTGCTAGTGTACTTGTATCAGTAACCACAAGAGAGTTTATAACGGGCTCTAGAAATGCCGCTCTTCCAGCTTTCGCTGTGACTGTGCTGCGCTTTTGGCGCAGGCCAGGTTTTTTTTTTTTCAATTTCGAGAAAAGTGTAAAACCGATCAACATGACGAGAGGTGCGAAGGAGACACTTATTTTACCTTAAAGGGCCCCTGAAGCACTTTTCCAAGAAATCATTGATTGATCCGACTATCGGAGTTTAATGCCTCACGAATCAATTGCCGCAAATTTCTTTTTTTTTTTGATCTGTCAAGTACGAACGCGGTTACAGGGATTCGTCGCATGTTTTAAGCGTTTTCCCCCCTTCTTTCGTCCCAACGAGCGCGCTAGAAGCTACACAGATTTGGGGTGGGGTGGGGGGATGACAAAGGGGCAAGAAGCTACGTCAGGATGCGTCATGATCTTGAGCATGTTCTCGCGATCATCAAATCAGCCAATGGCCGTATCGTTCCCTCCGATGACGTGGTCGGGCCCGTCGATGACGTGATTTGCCGACAGAAGAGCGAGAGATTTCTAGCTGTCTTAGGAACGTAATTTCAAGTTCCCTGCCACGTGCAGTGCTGTAATATTTTTCTCAAATGTTCGCAAGAGCCTCGACTGCCGATCCGCAGTGTTTTCTGTCCGCGTTAAAAAAATGTTTGCGGGGCCCCTTTAAAATCCATCACATCTTTCATCTCGTCTACGCAGTTTATTTTATCTCGAACTACGCTACAGTAAATTAGGATTTTATCATGATCAGTAACTTAAAGACAGCAAGACCAAAGCAGCCTGCTTTCTGGCCAATCCCCCGTTGCTGTATGGAACAAGAACAACGACAGATGAACAAGAGCAACGACAGAGGAACAGAGACACATAGGAACGCGTGTGTCTTCTGTGTACCCTTCTGCATGTTCATTGGTTTTTTCTGCTATTTCTCCGTATGATGTTCTACGAGTCAGCACAAAGAGAGCAATCCATGCAGATTTCGAAGCTTCTTTCTTTCTTTCTTTCTTTCTTTCCTTTCTTCTTTCTTTCTTTCTTTCTTTCTTTCTTTCTTTCTTTCTTTCTTTCTTTCTTTCTTTCTTTCTTTCTTTCTTTCTTTCTTCCTTTCCTTCTTTATTTATTTATTTATTTATTTATTTATTTATTTATTTATTTCTCCCTTTCTTTATTTCTTTCAGCATTGGCACAGTATTTGCGTACGTATTCTAATCGTCTCTACGAGGCTTCGCCAAGTTACATACAACTATGCTTGTTTTCCTTATGAAAACGCCTACTGTGCACCGGTCTCCCAGACAAGTGGTCTCGAATTTTCCACTATGTCTATCTCCTATCTTTTATTTTTTCGTCCTGCCTTGTTCGTAGTATTCGCAGAGATAACGCGGCAGATATGGAACTGTAATTATGCGAGAAGATACCATATTGAACTTTCGCCTCTTGATATGTAAAAGGCGCAGCATTCGTGTTTTCTCTTTATCCCCTTTAGTCACGGATACTGATCAAGTGTTCTTATGGAAACACATTTTAAACTTCGCATTCGAACCCGTTGCACCAATATCTAGCCAACATCAAGCCAGTCCTCGTAGTTCGAGAAATTATTGGTTGCTTATATTTGTTTCTTATATATTATCCTTTACATCATGAAGGGAACTGAAATGTCTAAAGTGTATTGATGCGGTAGTTACTATTCTGTTGGGAGGTCTTCTGAAGAGAGTAAGAACCCTGATTAACTGAAATGATCGATACAGAGTAACACGAACGAACTTCTCGATGAAATTGATTAAAGAAAAATTACAACTATTTTGTATTACGTTGTCCGTACTTAAGTGTATCATATTGTCTTTCGATTATGGAATAATCGCTCTTTTATTCAATGACATGTTCGAAATTCTGTCATGTCGCCACTGATTGGAAATGTACTGGAGTAAATTGGGTCTCCGTGTTGAGACAGCGGGCCAGAAAAGGTTATGTGCCACGAGATAACATTCGCGCACACATTACTACGATAAGCTGTTATCATCACCCGATTGAGTTGTGTCCGCACAAACACTTGCGCGTTCCTTTTGCAATCCGATGCGAAATAAAAGCTTCCAGGAAAAGAAGTCGCGTGGGCCGCAAACGCACACACACACACACAAAAAAATGACAACCTTGAAGCAGACGAAAGCCTCGGAAGTAATATTTGTCAGCCCGTGTGTGCACGTGTTTTGAATTTATTTATTAGATGCAATCGGGCCTTTGCCAGCTCTGTGTTAGTGCGCGAGCGATTATGTCGTCAAGGACGTGTGGACAGCCGTGTTGTGTACATCTTGTGGCATCTGCGAAACACTCGAGCATCTTTAATATACTACAGCGTCCCGCATTCGTAACGCAGCGGGCATTGCTGGTTACGGAATATAGACTGATTGGATGTAAGTGTGCGACCCTTGACGATTACCTTTTTCCGATAAGGTGGACTGCTCGACATGTCAAGCCCATCGAGTTATGCCGATTTTTGTGGGCCAGACAGATCTGGCCGCCCGTTTATAGAGTTTTTTTACTTGTTTTCGTCCAAATCTTCGTAATTTTTTTTCTTGGTTTCCTATTTTCTTTCCTCTTTCTCTCCTCCTATCTTTCTTTCCTCTATCACTTCCCTTCTCCCGAAAGAGTATGCAGGGCTGTGCCCTTCTAGGTGGCAGTTGTCAGCCTGCGCTCCTCATATTTCCTATGTGTCCTTATGTATTTGTGAATGCATATTTAATAATAATACTTTGTCAGCAGGAGGTATAGAATTACTGCTGAAGGTGCTCTGCCACTTACTTTCGCGACATCTCAAGAAAAACGAAAAGGATAAAAAAGAAAAAAAAGCTTGGAGAACGCTTGAGCTTTGCCTTCAAGAGTAGAACGTGATAGCGCAGTCGGGCCGCGTTCGCATCTCCTCAATCATTAGCTTGGCTTCGCGTCTTGGTGGACACCTCAACCGCGCCGCAAGGAAAAGAACGTCCCTGCACGTAACATTGGCCGTTTCTAACTATCCTAGAATGCCTACTCCAAGTACAGTTGCGAAGGGCCCACTACGCCATAATTCCTCATTTTGCGAATTGGCGAAGTGCCCACTACCCACGTCCATAAGGCAACACAGGCACCTGTGCAGCTGCACACTTTGTCGATGCTGTAGTTGATTATGATGAGGAGTAAATATGCCTGAACGTCTTCTAGGGTGGGCCTTTAAATCACCCATTCATTTCGCAATTCACATGTTTTGACGCTTGGTGCAATCATACGCTTCCGCCACGCACTATTACATGCTTTAGGGATACTTCTCGCACTGCATGCAATTCGTGTAGAGTATTTTCCTAAACAGCTTCAAGCGATGGCGTGGCTGTGTGGTAGAACACCTGTTTGCTGAGCAGAAGGCCTGGGTTCGATTCCCACTCGAACCGAAGTTTCTTATTATTTATTTATTAGCATCTATCTCGTTTTTTTCGTTTACGGACAGCGCTGATTTTTCGCTCAGAACCAACGCGCCGACACCGACGCCGACACTGTAATTCCTGTGAAACGGAGAAGATTAGACGACTGGTTCAGTCTTTAACGTCATCGAGGCAGTTTGCACAGGAAACCACGTAAATCGCCTCGCGCGATGATACCGCAGCGCTAATGGATTGCAGCCGGTCGAGCTGATGTGCGATGAGTTGTTATCAACGCTTCGCACAATAGTGAAGGGCGGATAATGCAGCGATAATGTAGATGACGCCATTCCGAGTGGACCTTGTTATTGAACCGCCTATATAAGTGGCGAAGGGACGCCACGCAGACACCGACCAAGAAGAGTGCGCATTTGCGTTCGATCGCGAGGGTCCAGTGCTTTCGGAAGTCGCGTAAATATAATATCAGGCGAGAAAGATGAGCAAGTTGACGACCGTCGCTTTCCGGGCTTCTCGCCGTTGCCGCAGTGTCGTCCGCATTCGGCGGCGACATCGGACAAGTTCCTGTGGGCCCGGTTGCAAAGGCAATGAAGTTTAGTCGCCGCTAAAGACGTTTGCCTTGGCGACTTCGCACGACATACTTAGAAATTTAAGAAAAGAGCTGAAGACGGGAGGTCGGTAACAGGACACGGCCAACTGGTGGCTGTGTCCTTTTAATTATTTTGCCGGTCTTCCGTCTTTAGGCGCTGCTTTAAATTTCGAAGTTTAGTCTCACCCGAGAGACGTGATCTTGCACCGCGAAAAGACAACTCGGCTTATGATCATGCCGCCGCTATAGACAGAGATGTATTCTGACAAGCCCTACAGGATTTGCTAGCACATAGTAAGTTTCTGACAGGAAAAGACATAAATGATTCACAATTGCTGGGTTCTATATGCCAAGAGCACGACATGATCACGAGGCTCATCGTAGCGGGGACCCTTGGTGAATTTTAACCACCTCGGATTTTCTTGCTCTTAGCTTCAATCGAAACGCGGCCGCCGTGGCCGGGACTTGAATCCACCTTCTTGGAAAGTAAGAAATATCGAACTTAAAAGAAATGTCGACCGATTACAGCTCATGGAGTATGTCACTCTAAAAGAAAACAAAAGAGTCATTTGACTCTTTTTTTGCTACATACTAAATGTGACTTGCACGTGCATGACCATCTTTTTGTAGAGACGCTTTGACTCCCTTGTGGATAGTCGTGGGATGTATAAATCTCTTCAAAGAGACATGCTCTCTTTTGGTGAGTCGTGCTTCCCACGACTCTCCTAAAGAGAGTCAAGGTGTCTCTCTAAAGAGAGTTATTCATGTGAGAGTCACATGTGTAACAAGAAAGAGTCAGATGACTCTTATTTTTCATAGGGTGTGCATACATAGAAAGCAGCAATTGCCGGCGAGGTCTCTCAGGCTAATTCCGTTTGTAGCAACATTATCGTCACCACTACCAAGTGCACATGACTTGGGTACTAATTTAGGCGCAAAATGACCGCCTTCGTTGCTTATGTCCACGGTAGGCGTAACGGTATAATCTACAATCACTCGCATTTTCGCGAACAGAACATTGAGGATGGAGGCTACCTGCCGATTCAGCATGGAGTGCCGATCCCAGTGCTGCTCGAAGGTGTTCCCTAGAGGCGACCAGGCAGGTAGTCCGAGACAGTGCCGCCGCTTCGCTGAGATCGGCGAACCATGCAGTGATGAGGCAGATCAAGGGTGGCTCTACGTCAACGGATGTCCCTGCCCGCGTCGGTGAGTCGGGCAGGGGTGTGTGCAACGCTTTCGGGGCCGAATCGATAAGAAATTGTTTTGTACAGAATTGAAGCGTATCAAAAGTTTAATCGAATGCCATTAATTAAAGGCGACAGATGTTTGAATTCATGTATATTCAGATCACTAGCAAAGCTTACGTCGTATCGGATCGAGCATTGAATAGCCAACGAACAGTTTTCGAATAGCTGGCTTTGCCATTATTGTAATGCCGATACATGGTCACATATTTGTTAGACACAAACATTAGGAAGCTTCTGTCGCATCGAATTGTAGATCACTCTCACGAACGTAGCATACTTCAGCATTTATCGCCATTGCAATCCTTGCCGTCATGAGCATGGGAATTGAGGTACATGCTGAATAACGACATCAATACAGCAGAATCTCGTCATAATTAACTAGCATCTGACAAAGATATAGTTTAGTTATTGTGCACTATTCATATAATCGTATGGCTGATATATTATAATAGCGGGCGATACAATTTTTTATGTCCGGTATAATCTAACACTACGCTATATCCGCCGTGTTGGCTATATCGAGGTTCGATGTATAAAGAAATTGTGTGAACTTGTGTCGCAATGTGCGTCGGGGTACATGGCTCTTCGCACATCCATAATAAAAACGAGGTCGATCTGCCGGAATTTGCTCGCTAATTAACAGGATTTTTCCCTCCTATTTTTTAGGCTACTGTGAAGGGACGGACACTGCAAAGAGGAGTAAGAAAAGGAGCTAAGGTCAGCGCTCAAGTGCTCGGGACTCGGAAAACGATGCGACTCAGCGCGAAGCTCAATAAACGGAAAGAAATATGACCGCAGACTGGCTCACTTACCAACTTGACGATCTCACCTCGAAGGTACTGCATATCTCGGCAAACGCGAAGATGAGTACTTATCAGCATTTCGCGCTTGTCGGCTACACGAAGTTATCTCCGCTTGTGCATTCGGAAATACACAAAACGAAGTGAAATCAATTGATCACGAACAATAGTCGTGTGAGACAGGGAAGAACGGGTGGGCGACAGCACGGCAAAGCAGGGTAGGACGCCAATGCACAACTGATATTTCTCGTATATGGACCAATCGAGAGTGGGTACCTTAATGACGTCAAGTGACCCTTCTGGCGTCACTGTGTTAAAAGAAAGCCCAGCCTTGTCCGACCAGCAGCATTTCTATGCAAGTGTACTCGACTTCTATCGATGTTGGTGTTTCTTGTTTTGTTTATATACATCATGGCTGTGCCCATTTACGACAATTGCTCGAACCACCGGTAACTGTACCGCTTTGTTCTTAAATAAGATGGAATGTATAAGCAATGGCAACCAGTGAACAATCGTTCAGCACCAAAAGACCAACGACATCACGAATAATCGGGATTGTTCATCATTTCCATTCCCACAAGAACACTATAGACAATACGTAGGCACCGCTTCGCGCATGCCCTTTTGAACTCGTCCCGACTAAAGGAGCGGCTCCTTCTCATCGTCAGCGTCAACGGCCCCTTCGTCAGGCTCGTCTGTCGTCACCGACACTAGCATCTGGCCTTCACACTTCGCGCTGTCGTCACACCAGCGGACCAAGAAGTCTGGCAACGCGAAGCTCTTCTCTCGTAAAGGTAGATGGCCACCATGAGCACGAACAGCGAGATGGCGTAAGCCGGCGTGATGCGAAACTGGTCCGGGAACAGGGCGGCCGAGGCGAACGTGTTGAGCACGCTCGAAGTGGCCGACATGTGGTACTTGACCACGTTGTCTAGCCGCGTCACGACGAGTGCCACGCAGAGACCGTAGGCAGCGCTGAGCACTATGGTGGCGACCAGGAAATGCAGCACGCGGCCGGTCAGCTGGTCTGCGCAGGGGTGAAGAAGGTGAGTGTGAGAGTTTGGGCTAGTTGGTGTTGCATTATTAACGAGGGTGAAGCGCTAAAAGGACGACGAGGACTATAGGGTGGACCAAACGACGCGCACTTACTTGCAACTGAGATTTATTACGAAAAAACAGAACAAAAAACCCGCATTTCCCCGAAGGGGAGTATGAGGAAGTGCGAAGCACGGGGTGATGCTATGAGGGGGCGCGCGCGACTAAACTGCAGAGCCGAGGAAGGAAGGAGACGGCAGCGAGAGAGCACGCGCCAGCCGACCCACGGAGGTCTGGCCGTTTTAAGTGCAAAGCACTTTTACTGATGATGATGATTAAGTGTAATTAATGATTTAAAGTGTTGTTGTCATGATGCATTTGTACACACACACACAAATTTATATGAAGTATTATTTATTATTTTACACTTCACGCGTTTCGTATGATGCATTAATGCACCTCGCGAGTGCGTCACACACACACACACACACACACACACACACACCACACACACACACACACACACCACACACACACACACACACACACACACCACACACACACACACACACACACACACACACACACACACACACACACGAACACACACACACACACACACACACACACACACACACACACACACACACGTCACTACAGATCAGCACCTATTCGTGTTATCGTTGTAGCTCACGGTTAGTACCAGCGCTTTGTGATCCGAGAAATGGACGGTGAGCGAATCCGGCAAGACGGCGCGGTCCGTACAGTTCCTACTGAACGCTAAGTCTATGAAGCCACCGTTGATCGTGGTCGGAAACTCGAGAGACAGACACGTCATCGAGAAGCCGGCGCGGCGCGCGCAGCCACGGCGCGGAGGCGCCAGCTGCACAACGCGCCGTGACGTCACGGCGCGGAGAGCGGTGCGGAGCCGGCGCGGAGCGCGCGCAGCTACGGAGCGGAGGGCGGAGCGCCCGCAGTCACGTGGGGCGTGACGTCGCTGCGCCGTTGCTACAGACGCTCCTCGCCGCTCCTCGCGCCGTTGCTAGAGGAGAGGAGGAGGAGCGCGGATGCCGGCGGAGTTTTCGGGGTCGCTTAAGAAGTGCATTCGCACTTAAAACTTGGGGGACGTTTGAGCTTCGCATTCACGAGTAGAACGCGATAGCGTAATCGGACCGAGCAGCAACTGTGGACTTTGATTTTTCAAGGGCGCGATCTCGCTCGCGATCGCTGGCGCGCACGTTATCTCGGCAGGCATCAGCGGACGCCCAGATACCCTTCTACGTGCTGTGCTCTAAACGCGAAGAGACCGTGCGAAAAGCCAGAGTGCGGGCGCCCTCAAGCTCATATATTTATTTGCATCTACGTCGAATTTTCGCTCACGGACAAAGCTGATTTTCCTCTCACAACCAAAGACGCCGCCGACACCGGAATTTCTGCGAAACGAGCTCTTTAACGCTGTCGCGTTAAAAATATGCGCCGCTTGCGCTGAGTCTCGCGAGGCTTGGGCAGAGCAAAGCTGGTCGGCACTGGGCTGGTCCTATGGGTGTCGGCAGGATTTATCTTGGGGGGGGGGGGGGGGGCAACCCGTGTTTCATCACGATGGGAGAGGTGGGCGAGCGCTGGTGTGATTTGGGGGTGGGTGCCCTTTTGCACCACCCTGCTGTCGCCCATGCCTGGTCCTGGCTTCACCAGGCGAGTGAATGCACACGTGCATTCACTCGCCGATGCACGAGGTACTCACGTGATCACATCGTCAATCACGAGTATTGGCTAGGTGTCGATCGGTTTCTACTAGGAATCGCTTGGAAATCACTGCACCAAAGAGCACATAATTACCTTAAGTATCTTATTAGCATAATTAGGATACTTAGCTCAGTTGGCCTAATTTGCATATTCGAGGCTTGGTGTCGATTAGCTTGCATCCCAAGTCAACCTACGCTTAATTAGCTAAATCGCCTAATCAACACTAACTAGGCTGAGTCTTAGTTAGCCTTAATTAGGCTTAGCTCGGATCATCTTGCCGATCTCGGCGTGATGGGCACACCAGAAATCTCAACTCGGCTTAATTACGACTATTATGCTGACTTTAGCTCGATATGCTGTACTAATGAGGTATTACCGCGCTAAACTAGGCTTATAAATGGGCTTGGCCATGATGAACTTGGCTTAATAGGAACAGCTGTGCTTAAACTTGGCATGACATGGCCCCGCCGCAGAATGATAATTTCTTGTCGACCCATCGCGAACCGGAGAAACGGCGGGCATGACAGTTCTGCTTAAAAATATATACATGAAGAGAACAGTGGCGCCGAGGCGAAGATGAACACGTGCGATGACCAGCGGTGACATAATTGTGAGAAACTTCAGTAACGGAGATTACCAGAGCAGGAGTAGGCAAGATTAAAA